>NC_056744.1:837399587-837612087 GCF_019279795.1 Protopterus annectens
ACCCCTCCTGAAGATTTTTCTTTTGGTGAAACCTTGCACACTCTTGGGAAGCATATCCACTGGGAAAACCAGGATTACTTTACTCCAAAAAGAGGCTTCGAGAATTCTTATTCCTACCTCAACACAGGCCTTTAGCTATCCCGCCTGTCCTGGACATTGTAGATGATGCTTTCTTGGAATCTAGCCTAGCCTCAGGCACTTTACCTCAGGCTCCCAGGAAACCTGACAGGTAATGGAGTTCAATAATCCTACTGCTGACCCAGAGTCCATTTCACAGGGACCTAAAGGCATTAAGGCTACTACTGCCAAAAACCCTACCCCCCACTGATAGATTCCAGGGCCTTGGACAGATGGGGTAAGAAGGTATACAATTAATGATACGTTGGCCATTATGGCCTTAAGTTGCCAGTTTCATATGTAAAAGTATCAGCAGCATATTATGGTACTACTAAAACAGAAAATGATGATTCCCGACTGTGCTGAAAGTAATTACAGGATTTAATGCATTCTGCTGAACAGGTTGGTCAACATATACTGTGCAATGTGATTTTGACTCTAAAAGCATCTTGCAGGGCTGCTATCACTGGGTCTGTTCTTAGAAGGCATGCTTGGCTTAAGGAGTAGAATTTGTCAGATCATGTTAAAGCTAAATTACTGGATGCTCCCTTAAACTAGGACCGCCTGTTTGGCACTAAAGCAGAAGTCTTTAAAAAGATGGAGGTTAAAGCTAAATCTATGCAAACTGTTAAAGATTTCCTGCAAGTACAGCCTCCCAGATTCAGTAGGCATTGGCCTTCTAAGAATTGGTCCTTTCTCTTCCAGGCCTTCAGACCAAACCCAGGAACAGCAGACCACCTAGGCTACAGTCTCAAGGTGCTCACAGGCCTAAGCAGTGGGGGGCTCCCACTTCCAAAGCTGGAAGTAGTAAGACACCCCCCTGTGGAAAACTATCACAGTGACTTTACCTTAAACCTTCCAGCCCTGCTCAACTGCCTGCTCCTTTAGGGAGAAAGATAGCCCTGTATGTAAAAAACTGGTTACTCTGGACAAATGGGTTTTAAATATAGATGTTAAGTTGTCCATCTCGCCTTCATTCTTGCCGGATGGGTTCGGAGCCGACCTCGGCTCTGACTCAGCCACTCTAAAAGCTCGAGAGTTGGTTCCACCGGCTTGAGGCTCCCCTTATTCCCACAATGCTAGGCGGTATTACCTCAGATCTCGTTTGCTGCTACAGCGATCGAGGTGTTTGGTTTCTACCGGCTTCAGGTCAGTTATTATAGAGTAATCTATAGTCTATTTAAACCCCTTTAATTTAACCTATTATAGTTATTTCCCTTAACTTAATGGATTTAGACCCTTTTCCTTCTGTTTATCCACCCTTTTTTCCACAAAGAACTTATAAGTTCTTCCCTCAGGCCTTCGGGCCCTTCCATCTCCTTAGTGGAGTGTATGTGTTTTTTGGTTAGGGATCTAAAAACTCCCTGTCCCTCAAAATATTCCTCCTCAGACTCCTTTGAGCTCGGAGCCGGGGCGTTTCGGAACCGAGACTGTGGTAGCGTCGGAGCCGATCCAATTGTCTTCGGCTCCATCGTCGGCTCCGATTTCTTCCTTGGAAGAATCTCAGCGCCGGACTTCCCTCGTCTGCTCCGAGGGGGTGAGTGGCATCGGACCCTTGTCCGACCCCGCTCTCCCTCTCGGTGCCTCAGCGCTGGTGAGTTCGGCTCCGACATCGGCCTCGGAGCCATCACTGTCGGTGCCGAGGGGTTCTCAGCTTTTGAGCGGGACCTCTGGCTCTGCCTGACAGGGGTGCGTTCGAGGTCATGCGGAGTGTGTTGGAACCTGGTTCAACTCCACAGTCGGCTCCGTCCGCCACTCCCTCTTCGGTGCCTCGGGTTATGTCTACTCCCTCATCCCAGACCGCAGAGAGCCAGCTCCTCAAGAATCCCCTGTGGGGATCTCATCCTCTTCCGAGGCCTCTCCTGAATTGGCAGGGGAGCCCCCTAGGAAGAGAAAGTGTAAGAGGAAGCACATAGACTCACCTGAGTCTGTCGCCTCTGACACAGATTTAGAGGATTCCGAGGGTTCCCCCCGTTCCCCTTCTGAAGATGTCTCCTTTACAGACATTCTAGAAATCCTGAAACAGAGGGGAAACTGGCCAGCCCTTAACCCTTCGGAGGATGAAGCTGTGTATCTTGAGGCGTTGGCTCTCGCCCTTCCACCTCCTGGGTGTCCCCTTGACCCCCTCATGCAGGTGGTAGCAAAGGCTTGGACGGCTCCTGACTCAGTGGACCCCACCCCAGGAGACCTTGAAGTTTATCACAGCACCAGCAGGTAAACAATTTCTGACCAAGGAGTTTCTGTGGATGCTATGGTGGTAGCTGCTGCCACTAAGAAGGAACTAGCTGATCCTTCGGTGCCTGTCCATCCTCCTAACAAGGAATCTAGGTCTATGGACAGGTACGGAAGCGGATGTTTTAGTCGCCAGCGACCTTTGCTATCGTTAAGCTGAACTACCTATGCCATTTCACTGTCTTCAAAGAGATTTGATCAAGGAAGCGAGTGACATGTTGAAGGATCCTACAGCTGCGGGTTTTCAGGACAAGATGAACACTCAGCTGGCTACCCTAAATTCTATAGCTAACTCCTCCATGCGCCTCCTTTCATATGCGGCTGATGGAGCGAGCAGAGCCGCAGGGACAGGTGTGGCCTTACGCCGGCATGCCTGGATGCGGCTATGCAATTTTGCAGACCCCTTTAAAACATCTTTCACTAATTCCCCGTTTGATGGATCATCTCTCTTTGGTCCTCAAGTGAAAGAAACCTTGACGAGGTGCGAGACAGATGGCAAAACTCTTTCTGCCGTCGAGTCCGTTTTTCTACTCCTTCTAGGCCTTACCCCAAAGGCCAGAAAAGTGGGAAAATGTGGTTCCACGAACAATCTCAAGGGACTTTGCCTGACGCACAGAGTCGGTTCCCCTCCAGAGGCAGAGGGGGGAACAATAATGGTAGACGTCACCCTAGAGGCAGGGGGTCCAGAACCAGGGCAATCGAGAAACCTTTTCCGATAAGCCCTTTCAGCATCCCTGAGGTGTTGCCCGACTGTCCACCTTCGGAGGCAGTCGAGGGAAGATTGTCACTGTACCCAGAAGCCTGGCGATCCCTAACTCAAGACAAGTGGGTACAGTCCATCATTTCGGCTATTCCATTCCGTTCTTTAGATTCCAAATCAATCAAAAAATCCCTTCCAGATGTTCCACCGCTCAAAGGGATCAAGCAGCGTTGGAAATTTCAAAGTTGCTTGCAAAAAGAGCCATTCAGCCAGTGCCAGCAGACCAGCAAGGACCCGGAATCTACTCCAAATTCTTTTTGGTTCCAAAGAAAACAGGGGACTGGAGACCCATTTTGGATCTCAGTATCTTGAACAAGTCGGTCAAGAAAACAAGATTTCGGATGGTCACGCTACAATCCATCCTACCCTTTGGGAAAGGAAAACTGGATGTGCTCTATAGACCTCCAGGATGCGTACTATCATATAAAATGAACAGACGCTCCAGGAGATTTCTCCGCTTCCGGCTGGGAACCAGTCACTTTCAATTCAGAGCCCTGCCCTTTGGTCTCACCACTGCCCCGGTGTTTACCAAATGCATGGCAGTGGTAGCTTCTCACCTTAGACGTCAAGGATTCCAGGTGTTTCCATATTTGGACGACTGGCTCCTCACAGCTCCTACCAAGCATCTTCTTCTAATGGCCAGAGACTACACCTTTCGCATTTGTCAAAAGTTAGGCATATCAATAAATTGCGAAAAGTCTGTTTTGTCGCCTTGTCGTGCTATTACCTTCATAGGCGCAAATCTAGACACAGTCAACATGTTCATGAGACTAACAGATCAAAGAATAGCAGACATACAAAATGGTCTCCCTTCTCTTCCACAGCAACAGAGTCAAAGCCAGGTTAGTTCTGAAAGTACTGGGGATTATGGCGGCTGCTATCCCTCTACTTCTATTAGCCAGATTCCACATGAGAATCCTTCAATGGATGCTCTTCACACAATGGTCATACCAGCAACTTCCGATGTCCCACACCATTATGATTACGCAAGCATGCAAGAATCATCTTCTTTGGTGGATGTCTTCCCCTCAGCTCTCCCTGGGAAGACCCTTTGTTCCTTCTCCTCTGGTTGCTACTCTGACAACGGACGCCTCCCTGATCGGGTGGGGGGGCATTATCAGGGCAGAACTGTCCAGGGCATATGGCAACCAGACGAATGCCACTTAAATATAAATGTTCTAGAGATGAGAGCAGTGCTTTTAGCGTTGCAAGCCCTTCAAGACTCTCTTCCCTTGAGAACGATAGCAATCCAGACGGACAATATGTCTGTAGTGTGGTATATCAACAAACAAGGCGGAACCAGGTCCTATCCCCTATGTCGAGAAGCACTCAGACTGTGGCAATGGGCGATTTCTTCTCAGCGATTTCTGATAGCAACGCACATCCCCGGGAAGTCCAATCAAATCGCGGACAAGTTGAGCAGAGCTATCCTCATGCCTCACGAGTGGTCTCTGAAAGATTCTATTGTGGAGAAAATTTTTCTCAAGTGGGGTCAGCCTTGCTGCGACCTTTTTGCTACTCCCCAAAACAGCAAGTGCAGAGATTTTCACCCTATTCCTGTTAACCAGGCTAGACCAGGAGAGACGCTCTAGTCCAAGTTTGGCCCCGGGGATTTCTGTATGCATTTCCTCCCTTCCCACTAATCTCTCAAGTGATACAGAAAGCTATCGCTCAGAAGGCCTCTCTGATCCTTACTGGCCTCGACAGGTTTGGTTCCCCTTTCTACATCAATTTCTGTTGGAGCAACCTTGGCATCTGGACCTAGTTCCAGATCTTTTGATCCATCAATCGGGTCAGTTACATCGCTCCCTCCCCTCTCTGAACCTCACTGCTTGGTTCCTCCAATTCCAACCTTAGCCAGGCTTGCTCAAATATCTCAATCTGTTCAAGATATTTTGATAGCGTCCCATAAATCTTCCACTTGGAAGATTTATCTTAGTAAGTGGAAACGTTTCGCCTATTGGGCTCAAGGAAGGGGCATAGATCCTTTCACTGCTTCCATCCAGATAGTCCTTGATTTTCTAGCTGAACTCTTCCATGCAGGTTCATCTCCTTCTACTCTTAAAGATTGGCAGCTATTTCTAACTTTCATGTGGGCATTTCAGATTCTGCCATGTCTCACAGGCTTTGCAAAGCTTTTTTGAAGGGAGTTTTTCTTCTCAGACCTCCTATAAGAAATCCTCCTCCTCCTTGGGACCTTAATTTAGTTCTCACATCTTTGATTCTTCCCCCTTTCGAACCTGCAGCTTCCTGTTCATTGAAATTGCTATCCTGGAAGACTCTCTTTCTGGTAGCTATTACTTCAGCTAGAAGGGTCTCAGAACTTCATGCACTCAGCAGTCGACCTCCGTATCTATTGTTTCATAAAGACAGAGTATCCTTACGAACCAATCCATCCTTTTTACCTAAAGTAGCCTCTGCGTCTAACCTAAATCAAACCATTGACCTCCCTGTGTTTTTTTCCTAACTTTTCTAACAGGTCTGAACAAAAATTGCATTGGTTAGATGTTCATCGTCAGTTAAGGTATTATTTGGATAGAACCAAATAGATCAGGAAAACTGACCAATTGTTTGTCTCTTATGCAGAAGGCAGAAAGGGACTTTCAGTTTCGAAGGTATCACTCTCCAGATGGCTAACATCTCTGATTTCCTTTGTTTACGAAATTAGACACCAAAAGCTGCCTAACAAACCCAAGGCCCACTCCACCAGAGCTTTGGCTACTTCTATAGCCTTCCAAGACAGACTGCCTATTGACACCATTTGTGCAGCGGCTACTTGGGCTACTCCTCACACTTTCATTTCTCATAAGTTGGATTTAGCTTCTAGACATAGAGCTAACTTTGGTTCCACTGTTCTCAAGAGTCTGTTCCGATAGGCCACCCGGGACAAGGTGCTAGGGACGCGGTCCCATCCAGCAAGAATGAAGGCGAGATGGACAACTTAACATATAGAAGTTATGTTCTTACCATAACGTTCCATGTTAGTTGTCTTCTTCTCGCTTCTTTCTTGGCCCCACCCTCCTTCCCCCTAGCCTGGACAGACCTAGAGGAGTTTGATTGTGACCTCTTTTTCTACCACCTCTATTGTATATAGGTATATGCTATACTTTGCATATATTCCTTTTATCAGGTTTCAGGTCACCTTCTTCCCTTCCTTTTATAGAGGTGGGTTTTTTCCTTTTCCAGTGTTTCTGGAGTTACTTTTTGGCTGGGCCTAGCTTACAAACGAGATCTGAGGTAATACCGCCTAGCATTGTGGGATATAAGGGGAGCCTCGAGCCGGTGGAACCAACGCTCGAGCTTTTAGAGTGGCAGAGTCGGAGCCGAGATCGGCTCCGAACCCATCCGGCAAGAAAGAAGGTGAGAAGAAGGCAACTAACATGGAACGTTATGGTAAGAACATAACTTCTATTTTCTGAGGATACATATTCCATTTCCACACCTTACCAACCCCTAACGGTTGGCCAGACCTACCCCCAAATCAGTGGGCAGAGGCTCAACAGCAGGTTCTCTCTCTTCTAAGTATCAGGGCTAGTCAGCCTGTCCCAGCAGAAGAAAGGGGACAAGGGTTTTACTCAAGACTTTCTGGTACCCAGAAAAGACAGCTCCTGGTGTCCTATACTGGACCTCGCTATTCTAAACACCTTTTTGGTAATCCCAAAATTCAAAATGTTAACACTTCATCAGCTGCTTCTTATGCTAGGCAAAGATGCCTGGTTGGCAACTTTGACTTAAAGGAAGCTTACCTGCACATTCCAGTAAGGGAATCTTGCAGGAAATACCTACGCTTAAGTGCAGGCTACTTGCACTATCAGATGTTCTTCGTGTTTCACTGTTGCAGTCATTACATTTGGGTAATCTGCTGGCAGGTTCCCCTCAGTCTGCCAGATTAACAAAGTCTTGGGTCCTGCGTCAGTTGCTGTCCCTTCTTCCATGACGTCAGGTCGTCTGGTATAAAACATGCAGCCGGCGCCATTACATCAGTCTTTCTTGCCTTCCGGTGCCCGATGCAGAAGCAGTTCGCAAGTGCTGGTCGGCCGACTCCTGAAATTTTCATTTTTGTTTCAGAACCGAAGTCTTCAACTATGTACCCTGTTGGGGAATCTTTTTCTTGCTCCTTACCAATGTCAGTAAAAGTTAATAATTGCATTACTTGTGGAAAGCAAATACCGCAAAGATTTTCATTCATACTGTATTCCTTGCCTAGGCCCTGACTTGCTGTCTGTTTTGTGCTTTAATCAGCGCACTATCTGTCGTCTGTACATTTTTGCCTCTAAATGTTTCGGTTCTCAGTTAATTATCCAGAAATCTCGTCTGTTAGTCATCAGACTGCTGGGATTCTGAAAAAAACGCAAAGATAGGCTGCTGAGGTCCAAAACTGCCAACGCTTCTAAGCCAGTCGCCAGTTTGCTGGTACTCAGTGAGGTGCTTTTGCGGCCTCCGATACCCACTACTTCTGATTCGCAGGCCTCTACTGATACCCATTCGTAGTCCGGTATGTCGTGAGATACTTCACCTATGGAACCCTGTGGATGTCTCTACCTTGGATGGGTCCAGAGCCACTGTGCAGACACCGGCTTCTGAGGTTGTATTTAGGCCTACAGACTTGCATATTAAATAGACAGCCTTCATTACTAAGGCCTAAATCTCGATCCATGTCTAAAAAAAACGACGCCCAGGCCACATGTTCAGGCCACTATGCCTAAAAAACATGATAAAAATGGCTGAAGATCTAATTACCTTAATCAGGGTTCGTCACCCCCCCCCCCCAAGAGGCCTAGGGCTGAGCTTGATTATGAATCTTCTGACTCTTCTAATGACCTTTATTTGTCAATACCTACTTATGAGGATTCTGTTGCAAAGGATTCCATTCCCTCTGCTTCCCCTCCTGGGGATTATTCTTTTGGGGAAACTTTACATACTTTAAGGGAGCATTTCCACCGGGAAAGCCAGGAATTTTCTAATTCAAAAAAGAGGCTTAGGGATTTCCTTCTACCTCAGCATAGGCCTTTGGCTGTATCCTCCTGTACTAGACATTGTTGATGTGTTCTCGGAATCCAGTTTGGCCCCTGATTCCCTGCCTCTGTCTCTTAGTAAACCTGACAGATACTACAGGGTTCCGGAGTCCAAGTTCCTTTTCAAAAATCCTGTTGCAGATCCAGAAACCATTTCTCAGTGGCCCAAGGGCATTAAGGCTTCTACTGCTAAAAATCCTACCCCTTCTGATGGAGACTGTAGGGTGCTTTATAGATGGGGTAAAAAGGTTTATACTTCTGCAGCCTTGGCAATCACAGCTTTAAACTGCCAATTTCATATGTTAAAATATCAACAACATATTATTGTACTGCTTAAACAGAAAATTATGTTTATTCCTGACTGTGTGTGTTATGTAAACATTTACAGTATTTAATGCATTCTGCAGAACTAGTTGGAAAACATACTTTGTAATGTGGTTTTGATTCTTTAGAGGCCTCTTGCAGGGCTGCTGTTACTGGGTCTGTGCTTAGAAGGCATGCTTGGCTTAAGGAGCAATCTTTGCCTGATCATGTTGAAGCTAAATTGTTGGATGCTGCTTTAAATCAGGACCGCCTGTTTGACAGTAAGGCTGAAGAAGTTCTTAAAAAGATGGAAGATAAAGCTAAATCTATGCAAACTGTTAAAAGTTTTTTACAAGTGCAACCTCCAAGATTTAGTATTCAGTGGCCTACTAAGAATTAGTCCTTTCCAGCCCCTTCTAGATCCTCTCAAGCCAAACCTAGACACAGCAAAAACACCAGGTTTCAGTCCTAGGGGACTCTCTGAACTAAGTAGTGGGGAGCCTCCACTTCCAAGTCTGGAAATAAGACAACCACCTATGGTAAACAGTCTCAATGACTTCCCTTTAAAATTCCCAAGCACTTGTCTTTTAACGGCCCCTTTGGGGGGAAAGATTTCTCTTCATGCAAAGAACTGGGAACTCATAATCCAGGAAAATGGGTTTTAAATATAGTATCCCAGGGATACAGATTTCATTTCCACACGTTGCCAACACCAAATGGGTGGCCAGACCTGTCCCCATATCAGTGGGCAGAGACTCAAAAACAAGTACTTCCCCTATTAAGCATGGGGGCTATTCAACTGGTACCAGAAGAGGAAAAGGGACAAGGTTTCTATTCCAGGCTTTTTTTGGTACCCAGAAAAGACAGATCATGGCGTCCAATCCTGGACCGGTCTACTCTAAACACCTTTCTGGAGATTCCAGAATTCAAGATGCTGACTCTTCAGTTACTTTCTATGCTTGGCAAAGACGCCTGGTTGGCAACTCTATATTTAGAAGAAGCATACTTGCACATCCCAGTCAGGGAATCTTGCAGAAGATACCTACGCTTCAAAGCAGGCTACTTGCATTTTCAGTTCTCTGCACTGCCCTTTGGCTTGTCTACTGTGCCCAGGGTATTCACAAAGTGCCTGGCTCCAGTTAGTGCATTTTGCAGGCAAAGAAATATTCAAATATATCCATACCTGGACGATTGTCTAATTCAGGCAGAAAACCAGGGCATATTTTTAAATCATCTGGCATTTGTAAAAAGGGTTGTAACTTGCCTGGGGTCCACCATAAACAAAAATAAATCACAACTGGTACCCTGTCAACAGATTACATTCCTCGGTGCAGGCTTGAATACAATTGTCCAGATGGCTTTCCTCAATCCAGAAAAGCAAATTCATTTGGAAACTTCTTCAAACATGTGGCCACAAAAACCCTGCTATCTGCAAAACAAATACTGCAAGCCTTGGGGTTCATGGCCTACTGCATTCTTCTAATTCCATATGCAAGACTGCATATGGGGAAACTAAAGTGGTATCTAAAAGGTTTATGGAGTCAACATAGTCACAGCCTGGAAACAATGATTCCTATCATACCTTGCCTACACCTGGAGTTCCTATGGTGGGCAGAGGCTTGCCACCAAGACTAGAGACTACCATTCACACTACCCCCTGGGCCCAAACCCTAACTACAGATGCATCAGCCTATGCATGGGGGGGCTCACCTGGCAGGAAAGTGCATTCAGGACAAATGGAACCCAAATCAAATGCACCAACATATCAATTAACTCATTAACCCCGAGTACCTTCTCATGGCACCTCTGTGCTTAACACCGAGTGCGCCATGAGAAGATACTAATTGGAAGCTGTTACCCCCGAGTGTCTTCCAGAAGTGTGAGAAACTGCATTCCAGATTTGTAGGTGACGTTAATGTAAAACATGCTGAAATTGTAACAATGTGTAAATTACTTTATATAGTTACAATTCAGCATGTTTCAACATTAAGTTCACATTAAATTTATTTTAGAAAATCCGCTTTAAAAGTTCTTTAACAGCAAGTGGTGGCAGCCAATCGAATTCTTGCAATCCAAGCCACCATTTGCGTCACACATCCACCCCCAACATTTGGTGTAGTACAAAATTATTTTGCATCAGTCAGGAATTCATTTCTTTGATAAATAGGTCGATAAAATATTTAGTCTGGTACCGTAGTTTGTCTGATTATTTTGTATCTTGCCTTTTACCTTTACTTTTGGTAGCAGTTTTTGTTTATATGTAGAAGTTGGTGAGTATTTCAGTTGTGTGAGATGAGCCGATTACATCTTTAGCCTGGTGCTGTAATTATTTCCTGTACATTGGCTGGATTATGGGGCTTCTCATTTTCTTAGTGATAACGTTTCGCCGGGTGGTATTTTGTTTCTTTGATATGTCCAAACAGCATCAACTGTATATAGGAGATGATCTTGCAAGCAAGAAGCGCATGTCGGATGGGTGAGGTTTTTTTTTTTTTGCCTTTTAAACTGTATTGGTTTGCTGAGCTATTTGTATGTCACTGTTCTCTATCTCTGAAGGCCACGAGTTTGGCCTGTGCACTTTTTAATAATTGGAATTGGTATTTCCGTGTTTTAAATGACAAGAGTTAAAAGTATTTTGAAATTCAGAACTCATGTTGGTGTTTGGTTTTAGTTAAGATCTTTGGTGACCTAGGTGGTGTACATGTCTCTCGATAAGCATCTATCGGTAGCTGCTCAGAGCGATCCTTGATACTAGGGTGTAAAGTTCTGTAGTGTAAAGTCTTCATCAAAGCCTACATTTTCCATGTTTTTTTTATCTGTCGATAGTAGTAGTTTTACACAGAACAGAGCATGGGGCATATGGTTGTATTTAGCGTCCTCAGAGAGTTACGGCTTTTTGTGCAAGTTCGTTTATTTTTTCGTATCTCTTTTAGCATGTGGTTGTATGCTGTGCATGTTTGCCTTTTCTTAAAGTTAGCTTATATGTGCCCATTTGGAACAGCAGTGTAATAAGCATAATGGAAGAACAAAAATAGTTGTTGCATATGATTGTCAAGCTTTTGTGAAGATAACTGCACATCTGTGTCGACTTGAAGAGCCTTTTCGAAAATATGTCTGTTTATACATTGTTGGTAGAGGAGGACTTTCAATTTCTTGAAATTGACTTGCATGTTAAACTGGATTACATTTCTCTGTATATTATGTACTAGCCCTACTAATATATAAATATATATAATATCTTTTTCTTTGTCGTGTGTATTTTGATCAAAGATACATTCCTATACTGTTATAATTGCTGTGGATGATTATAGTGTGTATTACCACTTTTGCAATAAAAACATATTACTCTCATTTAGCATAGCTTCCAGATAGCTTGGGCTACAAAAGACAAGTGGTATAGCTGATGTGGAAGGATAGGGAGGGGCTATTCAAACCACACAGAAATTCAGTACATTTGCAGTCAACCAGCTCAGGAGTTGTGGCATTTTTAGTATTTGGTTTCAATCCTCAGCTAACCTGTAGGTGCACATGAGTGTAGGCTATGTGCAAATCAAAGTTTAACTTATTTTCACTGCATAAAAAGGTGAGCATATTTTTAGATGGGAGGGGGTATAAAGATGCTGACCTTTGCATCAATGTGTCATGTAACATGCATTTTTACTATATCTCACCTTGTTTCTAGCTCAATGTTATGAATATAGCCTTGTCAATTATCTCATCACGGCTCTCATTTTAATTAAAATAAATTCTTGCAGAAAAACAAAGCAAGATCATGCTGGACTCTGAACAAATCTGCAGAACATTAAAAAAAAAACACATTACAGGGAGAACAGTTAGTGGAAGTAATGGGACTGCTGTTGATCATACATTACTTTTTGGACAAGTGGAATCATTTTCAGATTCCTCTGTTTGGTCATTAGAAATACATACCAAAACGATAACAACATATGCAGGGTGCAAGTTGAAGAGATTGTAACATTGCAGCATATAACATGTCAACCACATTTGGGGATTCAGTGATTGCTCCAAGCTTACAGTTATTGACTAATTTGGTGAGCCTGAGGACCCCAACATTGGCCTTCACTTCAGAAAAGTATATACCAAACAGGTGAGGTCCCAACACTGAGCCGTGTGGGGCATAGCTAGTAAAAGGTATCTTATTGGAGGTGGATTCAGCTATCCAGACATCATGTGTCCTGTCAGTGAGCCAGTTTGTTATCCATCTGATGTTATTCATGCCTAACTCAGCATATTTGTCTGATCCCTGAGTGGAAGATTGCATCAAAAGCTTTTGCCAGATGTGTATGAGTAGTATGTACTGTTTTACCCTCAGCCATGTTATATCCAAATACTATCTTCAAGAACATTGGTGGTAAATAGTCTGTAGAAATGTTGGAATGCTGGATAATAAGAACATTGCTGATAAATATATCCAAGGTTCTGCACATATATTTTGGTTCTCCTGAATAATATCAACTGAAAGTCTTCTGTACTGAGGAATGCTGGGAATGTTACGGAAGGGTAGTTTGGGGAAATATTTCATTCAGGTGCTTGTGCATACATCATTTTATTGAAGAGATCGCTTGGGTGAATACCTCAACGTTCTACTGAAAGGGTCAGTTGGGAGAATCTTTAATTGTGGTGCATGTGCATTTGCAAGTGAAATGCAGATACCAGGTCACTTCTGTGTTTGCATTCTCTACTTTGATAGGATTTGTGGCACTATGCTACCTGAATCAGCCCTCCTTTCCAGAAATGTATGTGAAGGGTTGTTTGGGGGAACCATTTTATTTAGGTGCATGTATCAGGGAAGTGCTTGTGCATACATGGTCTGACTGCTGAAGTGACTGCTGGGCAAATAATTTATTGTGTAATTTTGGTGCTTGTGCATACACAATGCAAACAACTGGATGGGTACTGGGGAAACATAGAAATTAAGTCTGAAAATTACATGTGATTACATTACTTAGAATACAGCACAGAATCCAAGAAAAGGCTCAGAGACTTTCTTTTATTGCCTCAAATTCCACACCTTCTGACTCAACAAAACAATCAGATTCTGCACAGTCAGCTCAAAACCTTAAACCTGGCTGCATGGCAGATTCATTAGCCAAACAGACAACACCTCTCTCTAAAGCTGTTATGGATGTCATTTTGGAGGCCAGGAGGCCTAGCACTAGGAAATCTTATTCAGAAAAATGGAAGAGATTCTGTACCTGGAACCAGGCTCAAAGCCTTGACTCTCTTGTCCCAAACATTCCTCAGATACTACAATACTTAACTGAGATGCTGGACAAAGGACTATCCTCATCCATTAAAATCCACACCTCTGCCATCTCGACTCATTACAACACAGATCCTCCTATTTTCTCTCATCCATTGCTAAAGCAGTACCTCAGAGGGGCTAAAAATGTAAGACCACCCAGAAGAGCACCAACACCTACTTGGGACCTTAATTTTGTCTTGGAAAAACTCACTTTACCTCCTTTCGAGCCAGCCAATTCAGCAGAATTAAAATATGTATCATAGAAAACTGCTCTGCTTCTGGCAATAACCTCAGCATGAAGAGTCTCAGAACTACAGGTACTAATGGCAGTGGAGCCTTTCATCATTTTTCACCAAGACAGGGTTTCTTTAAGAACAAACCCTTCTTTTATGCCTAAAGTGGTATCCAGTGTGGCTCTTAACCAAGCTATTCACTTGCCAACCTTTTATCCAAATCCCCAGAATAAAGGGGAGTGACTTCTACACTCCTTGGACATACACAGGCAGTTACGCTACTACTTGGACAAAACAAAAGCTTTCAGGAAAACTGAGCAATTGTTTGTAGCATATGCTGCAGGATCACAGGGAAAGGCTATTTCAAAGCAGACCATTTCAAAGTGAATAGGACACTGTATCCGGTTCTGCTACACACAGCATGGGAAGCCTGTACCTAGTAACATTAGACCACATTCCACCAGGGCAACTGCCACTTCCACTGCCTACCTTAGAGGAGTACCTACCAAAGACATTTTGGAAGCTGCAACTTGGAGTTCAGTACACACCTTTACCAACATTTGCCTCTTTATTCTAGATCCAGAGCTGGCTTTGCCACTGTAGTGCTGCAGGGCCTCACAGCCACACCAAACCCTCTATAGAACCAGCCACCCTTACTCAGCTTTGGGATTCAACCCAAGTGCACAGAAATGTATAGTGTAATATGCCAGTATATAAGACATCAGATACACCATTGACTAATTAATAGTATAATGTAAAATAAGCAGACAAGAAGTCACTTCTGCTTGTATTATTCTATTTGTGATTAGTAGTTGCAAGAGTGAGATAAAGGTTATCACTTGCTGACTACTGCCAGCATGGAGCTACCATATTTTGTGCATTTTTCCTGGCTTTTTCAGTCATGTGTGGAATTTAGGTGGGAGGAAAGGGTCAGTAATATGTAAGTGTTATACTATTTTACTGAATTACTCAGGTGTTATCCGTGCTGATAATGAGTCTGTATTACACAACAGCTGCACAAGGTAATATAATGAATGCCTAGTAAATAGGTTATGTGCAGCAATTATCACCTTTGCCTGAGCATGCATAACTTTGCAGTACTGAAAGGAAGGTCATTATCACATTAGCAATAAGTGCAGTTACAATATAGCAGTGAGTCATTACCACTTTTCTGGTAAAAGTCTCAGCTGCTGTAACTGTTATTCACATAAGTAGAAGTCGTTATCACATTGATGAATGCACAAGTCAGATTGTGTTTTTTCTCTGCTTGTAGTCCTTGCAAGCCGCCCCCTCATTCTTCATCATCTAGTTATCCCCCAAACCCCCTGATGTTTTTTCCTGTATGTATGTGTGTGTGTGTGTATATATATATATATATATATATATATGCATATATGTGTGTGTATATCGGTATGGGACACTTCAGACACCCACGACCTGAAGCCCGGTGCCTGTCCTTGGCATATTAGGGGAGCGGCGGTCCTTACCCTGCTTTTTCTCTTTACATGTGGCCTGGCTGTGCACCCTTGTCAGTGTCCACCCATGCTTTATTTCAGATAAGGTAAGACTGTCTTCGGCATCACCACGGAAGATGTTCACCTGTTCAGAATGGATGGCATTCACCTAACTGAGGAGTGCATTGCGTTGTTCTTGACCAACCTCCACAATGGCGTGAGGAGAGCCATGCAAGATTGCTAACATGCAACTTGTGAGAAGAATGGAAAACACCCATGACCAAGTCGGATCAATATAGTAAGTAAAACACTATTATGAAATGTGTTGTGTAAAATTCATTTCTCTGAGCTTGGCAAACGACTCTTATGGAAATTATGATTTTTTTCATCTTTTGGTAAATAACTTTGAAAGGGAGCATCTGAATGTGTAAGACATTTCTGATCAACACTAGCAGAAAACTACGTTCTCTCATAAAAACATCCAAGGCCAACTTTGAGAGAAAAATCGCTAAGGACACTAAAGATAACCACAAAGCCTTCTTCAGCTATGTTAGAAACCTGGGCGGAAAACCTCAGATATGCTCAGCGTTAGTTCACAACAACAAAAAATAGACTGAACCCACAGATATTGCCAACATTCTGGCTGACAGGTTCAGTGCAAATTTCTCCCCTCCCTCACTCCCAAAAGAAGAAATACTTATCCCAGCTGAATGTAATCTCCCTGTCATCTCAGATGTCCAGGTGAGAGCCGCCCTCAGCAAAGCTAAAAACACAGCATTAATGGGACCTGACGTTATCCCGGGTTGCGTGCTACGTGAACTCCAAGAGGAGCTAAACCCGCACATAAAAATGCTATTTAACCTTAGCCTTACTACAGGATATGTACCTGAACACTGGCGTACAGCAACAGTGGTCCCACTCCACAAAGGGGGTACCTCTACAGACCCTGGGAACTACCGCCCCATAAGCTTAACCAGCCTGGTCTGCAAAGTTATGGAAAGAATCATTATGGAACTCATAAACAGAGACATTGGGGACCTACAGACACTTGACCCCACCCAGTTCGGCTTTGTAAAGGGCAGATTGCCTTTTGAACCTGGTTGACTTTTTCAAAACAGTCACTAGAGCCATTGATGTGGGCAAAGCAGTCCATACAGCCTACCTGGACTTGGCTAAGGCCTTTGACACAATATCCCACTCAGACATCATAGATAAGCTCAACAGCTTAAATATAAACCCTTATGTCACTAGATGGGTTGCAAACTGGCTAAAGGACAGAACCCATAAAGTTAAAATCGCTGGAGCAATGTCAGACTCAAAGCCAGTCACAAGTGGTGTCCCACAGGGATCTGTCCTGGAACCCCTCTTGTTCGGCATTTATTTCTCAGATGTTAAAGCAAACATGGGAGGGTTGCGGCTGACAAAGTTCACAGATGACTGCAAACTAGGTGCTATAGTCGATACACCAGCGGACACATACATCCTACAAAAAGGCCTCACAGAAATGGACGACTGGTGCCGGAGTCATGGCCTTAAACTAAATGCCAAAAAATGTATAGTCATCCCCTTTGGGAAAAACAAAGTACCCACAAATTATCACATAGACAGCAACCCACTGAGTATGGAAAAAGTAATCGGAGACCTAGGGACCCGAGTCGACAGCGACCTCTCATTTGACACCCACGTAGCCAAAGTGGTTAGAAAAACATTCTACCTTGCACACCTTATCATGAAGGGATTCACATCCAGATCCAAGGATGTCATTGTACCCCTATACTCCTCCCTCATCAGACCCATGATTGAGTACAATGCCCCATCTGGTATGTACCTCACACGGCATTTGTAACAGCTGGAGAGACCACAAAAGTACCTCACCAAGAGGATCAAGGGTCTCCAACATATGTCTTATTCTGCCAGACTAAAGAAACTCCAGCTCTATTCAGTAGCATACCGCCTGCTCAGAGGTGATCTCTCTGCCTGATGTACAAGGCCATGTCCAATCTGGAACTGATGGACATGCTCCACCTCAAAAAATCCAAATCCATCAGAACCACGAGAGCTAAAGACTTAAACCTTGGCACAAGTATGAATAGGACATGCTGGAGGGATAGATTCATAACCCAGAGGCTTCCCATGCTCTGGAACAAGATCCCAGTTCATGTTAGGCAGAGCCCCTCACTGACTCTCTTCAAGAGAAATCTTGATGAGTGGATAGGAGATCATAAGTTTACCCCAGGGGTCACATCTGTGTCACTACTAGACAGGGGCACAGTAAACTAATTCTATTATATAAGGGGACCTTCACTGTGTCACTACTAGACAGAGGCACAGTATTCTAAATCTATTCTGTGCATTTTGTACCATTTTATGGGGTGGCGAAAGCCACATCACTATGGCTAGGCTTACAAATGCCCCAGGACAGATAGCCTAGTACTAAACTATGAAACTAAGTAATATCTCATTTTGAAGACAGTATTGCTGGTTCTAACATGGTAAAAGAATTGTGCCTGTATGTTTGACACGTGCAGATATCAAAGTTTGTTTCAGACTTAGGTTATGGAAATTATGATTTTTTTCATATTTTGCTAAATAACTTTGCAAGGGAGCATCTGAATGTGCTAAGTAATACCTCATTTTGAAGACAGCACCGATAGTTCTAACATGGTAAAAGAATGGTTCCTGTATGTTGTACTCATGTGCAGATATCAAAGTTTGTTTCGGACTTAGGTTATGGAAATTATGATTTTTTTCATATTTTGGTAAATAACTTTGCAAGGGAGCATCTGAATGTGTTAAGTAATATATGGAAATTATGATTTTTTTCATATTTTGGTAAATAACTTTGCAAGGGTACATCTGAATGTGTTAAGTAATACCTGATTTTGAAAAGATTATTTATAGTTCTAACATGGTAAAAGAATGGTGCTTGTATGTTGTACTCATAGGCAGATGTCAAAGTTTGTTTGGAATTAGGTTATGGAAATTATTTTTTTTTCATATTTTGGTAAATAACTTTGCAAGGGAGCATCTGAATGTGCTAAGTAATACCTCATTTTGAAGACAGTACTGATAGTTCTAACATGGTAAAAGAATGGTGCCTATATGTTGTACTCATGTGCAGATATCAAAGTTTGTTTCGGACTTAGGTTATGGAAATTGTTTTTTTTTTCATATTTTGGTAAATAACTTTGCAAGGGAGCATCTGAATGTGTTAAGTAATACCTCATTTTGAAAAGATTATTTATAGTTCTAACATGGTAAAAGAATGGTGCCTGTATGTTGTACTCATAGGCAGATATCAAAGTTTGTTTGGAATTAGGTTATGGAAATTATTATTTTTTTCATATTTTGGTAAATAACTTTGCAAGGGAGCATGTCAGTGTGCCAAGTAATACCTCATTTTGAAGACAGTGTTACTCCTTAGAACATGGTAAAAGAACTATGTCTGTGCACTCTACACATTTACAGATATCACAGTTTGTTTAGTCTTGTACGATTATGAAAATTATACATTTACAATACTTTTCATTATTATGCCCATATCTTTGCAAGGGAGCATGGTGATCACACAAATGATGCATCATTTTGAAGCTGACATTCAGATGCACAACTTCTACACTGATACATAGGCTCTATCTGTTACAGGTGATGAGATATTATGCTTTGTTTATTTATCAATTATGAAAAATAATATATTAATCATATTTCTGAGAATATCTCAAGAAAGGAACATCACACAGTAATGGTTAATGTATCATTTTAAAGCTGACATTCATATTAACAAATTACATTCAAATTGTATGGGTCTGCATGGCACATTGACCAAGATATTGTGCTTTGTTTTTCCAAAAAGGTAAAAAATATGCACAATATCAGCATTCCTTGCCAAATATTTAATAACAACTTTGATATACATTATCAACATTTATACTGTTGGAAAGGTCAGTGTCTGCTGAACAACTTTCGCGTTTACATTTTTAGTCTAGCTCTTATAGTTAAAGAGTTATGAACATTTGTCTTCTGTATGGTTTTACAAATAGATTTTCTGAAAATGAGCTCAGGCTGCACTGTTGTTCCTATGGTGGAATTAAGCAGACAGCTTTTCCTGAGCTGCTCCGGAGTGAATGAGTTAAAAAGAAATGTTAGCTGTACAGAATGCCCTAACAGGCTTCAATGACTACATTCTTCCAGGACAACTAATGGTAAAGACAGACAACACCACATTTATGTGGTACATAACAAGCAGGGGGGGTACACATTCCTACCCCCTCTGCAGACTAGCCATGGCATTGTGGAACACAGCCTTGAGCTACCAAGTGCACATTCAAGCTCAATTCCTGCCAGGAGAATTGAATACACTGGCAAACGGACTAAGCAGAAACCACATGGACCCACACGAGTGGAAACAGGAACCACAGATTTTCAACATGTATACAAGTGAATGGGGAAGCCCAGACATAGATCTGTTTGCCTCCCCCCAGAACTACCAGTTGGACAAGTTTTGCACAAGGACTCCGCACAAACAAGCCTGGAAAGTGGATGCTCTGTCTTTCAGCTGGAAAAACCTATCCGTCTAAGCCTTTCCCCCTCTGTCTCTGCTCTCCAATGTTCTACTAAAAGTCAAACAGGACAAACCAAGGATGATTTTGATTGCTCCAGACTGGCCGCATCAACACTGGTACCCCCTCCTGCGCAGTGTGTCGCAAATATCTCTTTGCACCTGCCTCACACCCCTTCCCTGTTCTCTCAGCAGGAGAACTGGCTAATCACTTAAATTCGCCCCCATCATCCCTCAGCAAACCTGTGATGGATGTCATCTTGGAGGCGAGGAGACCTAGTACTAGAAAATCTTACGCTGACAAAGTTTCTGTGCCTGGAACCAATCTTTAGGGATGAGCACAGCAGCGCCCAATTTACCTCAGATTTTCCAATACTTAACTGAGATGCTTCACAAGGGACTGTCTTTTTCCTCCATTAAAATCAATGCCAGAGGGGCAAAAAACTTGAGACCACCCAGGAGAGCTCCTAACCCTGCCTGGAATCTTAACTTTGTTTTGGAGAAACTCACTCTACCTCCTCTTGAGCCAGCTGCTACTACAGACTTAACATTTCTTTCTTGGAAAACAGCCTTCCTTTTAGCAATCACTTCAGCTAGAAGGATATCTGAATTACAGTCCCTTACGGCAGTGGAGCCTTTCATCATCTTTCATGTGGACAGAGTATCTCTCAGGACCAATCCATCCTTCATGCCTAAGGTGGTTTCCAGTGTGGCTCTTAATCAGTCCACTCACTTTCCAACCTTCTTTCCCAACCCACAGAACAAAGGGGAACGGATTCTGCATTCCTTGGATGTACACAGACAACTTAGATTCTACTTAGGACTAAATCTTGAAGAAAATCTGAACACTTGCTGGTAGCATTTGCTGCAGGGGCAGAGGGGGAGGCTATTTCAAAACAATTTCTAAATGGATAAGCCATTGCATTAATTTCTGCTATAAGCACCATGGAAAAACTACCCCACAGGGGATAAGATCACATTCCACCAGGGCTGCATCTACCTCTACAGCCTTTCTCATGGGTGTCCCTACCAGGGACATCCTAGAAGCTACCTGTAGCTCTGTACATACCTTCACCAAGTATTACCACTTGCCTATTTTTTCTAAGTCCAGAGCTGGTTTTGCCACTGCAGTCTTGCAGGGCTTAATAACTGGTCCTAATGCAACTTCCTCCTCCAAACCTTAGCTTTGGGAATCTACCCAAATGTAATGACTGCAACAGTGAAACATGAAGAACATAGTACAGTTGTGTACACTTACCATAAATGTAGATGTTAGTGTATTCACTGTACAGTTGTGTACACTTACCATAAATGTAGATGTTAGTGTATTCACTGTTGCAGTCCTGGTTACCCTCCCTCCAGTCCCCTGACTTCTCTTGGCTATACCTTTCTTCTTGTTTAGTGTATTTCAGCTTTCTGGTGTATTTGCTTTGTTGGAGGTGTAACCTTGTATATATAATTGCTTTTCATTATGGGGGCACCTGACGAACTGACGTCATGGAAGAAGACAGTATCCGACGCAGGACTCGACTTGATATTCAGGCTGGCTGAGGGCTACCTGCAGGCAGATAACCCAAATGTAATGACTGCAACAGTGAATACACCCTAACATCTACATTTATGGTAAGTGTACACAACTGTACTTTTGAGTCTCTTGATGCTTGCCTAGCACAGCTGTCTGGGGTATGGGTAACATGTTTGTGGCTGAGAAGGCTGCCTTTTACAAGATGACGTACAGCGGCAGCTCTGAAATGCAACTAACCTTCCTTAGAAGGAGCTAATGACTTTGGGGAAGGAAAAAAATTTCAGTCGGTGGGACTCACAGGGAAACATTACAGTAATATCCATGGTATCGAAGAATGCAATGGGCAAGTCTTTGGCTTTGTATTTCTGACAGAAAATGGCTTCTTCTTTACCTGGCTCTTGATTCTGGAAGAGTAAAGCAGCCTGTACCAACTCAGGCACATGTTGCTGTGATTCATGTGGTTGGTATGTAGTATCCTTTTTAGAAATATTTATTTCTAACCCAATTTCTGTTAATTCTTCGGTTTTAATTCACATATTTGATCTGAAGTAGGGACTTCATTTGTCAGCAACCTGTGGGTCTTGGATCCGATATCAGATCCGAGCCGGCAATTTGTTTCATAGCTAATGGATCCGAGCTCCTAGCTCCTCCCCTCACCCATAATCCCCTGCCAACCCTCCATGACCTCCGATCTAGTTTGCCGCGCTTGTGGATGGCTGGATTCCTTGAGCTCTAGCAAAAAATTGTCAGTTAAGTCTGTTTTTCTGTCAAATTTCTCTACCTTATTTTAAAAAGGTGTGTAAGAGTTAGGTTCCCTGTAGTATAACATTTTTTTTCTTAGTTTTTTCCATCCCTTCACTGGTCGTTAGTGACTGTGTGTGTGTGTTGTGTTTTTGGGGCCTGTGTGTTTGTGTAGCACTCCCTTTTTTCTTTAATGTATGGCTGAGGCCCCAAAAGCCATTTTTTCTAAATGTACCGAGTGTGGCCATAAGCTCTCCCCCCGGCTGATGGCCACACTCGGTGTGTTCGGTGCCTTGGGGTTGAACACCTCACCTCAGGCTGTACCATTTGTGCAGCGTTCAACCCCAGGGCACTGAAAGAGCGGAGGTCGAAGCTGGTCCTGGCGGGACTTTTGCCCCCGGACTTGGCTCCGGCCTCCGCTGCTCCCGTGGCACTACCACAGGCTGTGGTTGTTGCCACTCCTGCTCCCCTTCCTTCGGCCGGGACTCAAACTCCCGCTAAAGCGCCGGAGGACAGGGAGGCTAGGAGGGAGAAACGGAGGGAGAAGCACCACAAGAGGCGGGCCGAGGTCTCCGCTTCGGCCCCGCCAGCTAAGCGGGCTTCTCCTTCCACTGCTTCTAGGTCTCCTCCTCCTCGGCTCCAATCTCCTTGTTTCTCCCCAGGGCCCGAGGAGGAGGAGGCCCGATCTCCATCGAGGTCATCGAGGCGGCATTCCAGGCCTGCCTCGGTGGCCTCTTCGAGATCAACATTCAGCATGTCTGATGCAGACTTGGACCGGATGATGCGAAGATTCATCCAGGCCCAGCTGCAGATGGGAGTGCTCTTGCCTCCCCCCCATTTTTCGCTCCAATTGCTCCTTCTCCGACCCGCTACCCGGATTCGGAGCGTTCGGAGCCGAGCAACGTCGGAGCTGGGGATGGGTCGGCGCCGACAGTACTTGGTACTTCGGATCTGACCCTGCCTTCGAGTCTGTCGGATACGACCTCTCAGAGCCGTGGCCGGAGCTTCGGATCAGAGGGATTCAGTGTGCCTTCGGCTCCGTCCAGGTCGGAGCGCACTGGTCCTTCGGATCCGATGGTCTCGGCACCGGTTCCGATCCCTTCATCTGATCCGAGTGGGAGCCGACTCTCGGAAACCAGAGAGAGTGGTTCCCCCTCAGCCTTCGATGTAGTGGAGAGGGCTCTGTCGAGAGCATCCGGACCCCTGGCCCTTGTCTCGGCTCCACCCTGCACTCCCTCTCTGCTGGGCCAGGCTTCCATCACCCGGCCTAAGGGACAGCCTGCTTCAATGTCCCAGGTAGTTCCATTGGAACAGGATGTTGCTGGCGAGACCTCCTCGGACAGCCCCCCCGAGGAAGTGCCCTGCAAGCATAAGTGCAAGAGGAGGCACGTGGACTCCCCTGAGTCCTTAACTGAGGACACGGACTTGGATGAAGGGGAAGGCTCCCCAAGATCACCCCCTGAAGATGTCTCCTTTGGAGACATCATGGAGATGCTGAGGATCAGAGGTGGGCGGTCTGCCCCCAAGTCTTCCTCCGACGAGTCCGTGTTTCTGGAGGCATTCGAAGCAGGCCCGTCTACCTCTTGGTTGTCCCCTCCGGCCGACCCCTTGGTGGACCTTATTGCCACCAGGGCATGGAAGGACCCGGACACCGTGGAGCTAATACCCAAATGCCCGGACAGGATACTAAGCCCCCCCCTCAGATCGTTCACACTGGAGCAAGGGTCCCCCCGTAGATGCCATGTTGACGGCGGCAGCCATGAAGAGGGAACTAGCTCAGGAGAGCCCCTCAGTCCATCCACCGAGCAAAAAGTCCCACTCGATGGACCGCTTGGGGAAGCGAGTTTTTAGTTCAGCGACCTTCTCGGTAAGGTCTCTGAACTATATGGCACATGTCATCAGGATGCAGCGGGATCTTATCAAAGAATACGCTGCCTCTCCCCCTGAGTCCATGTTGGCGGAGGGCAAACAATTGTACTCCACCTGAATGGCCACTCTGAGATCCATTTCAAATACCTCTATGCGGCTATTGTCCCACGCCACCAAAGGAGCCACTAGAGCTAGCGGAGCGGGCCTAGTCATGAGACCTCAGGCCTGGCTGCGTCATTGTGACTTTGTGGAGCCCTTTAAAGCATCTTTTGCGAATGCCCCTTTCGATGATTCTGCCCTGTTTGGCAAAACGGTTCGCGAGACACTTGTCCAGAGCAAGAAGGACGGGAAGACGTTGTCTGCCATCGGAGTCCGCTTCTCTGCTCCCCAGCGGTCCTTTTCGAAGCACCATAAAGGTCAGAAGATGTGGTTCTGGAAATCGCAACATTCCCAACCCGCTCCGGACAACCAGTCCTTCCGCGGCAGAGGAGGACAGGGAGAATGCCGCCCCAGGGGCAGAGGGGCTCCAAGAAACTGTGGGTCCAGAGAACCTTTCTCTGACCAGCCCGCGCAGCAGCCCTAAAGGGTTGTCCGACTGCTCCACTCTGGAAGCAGTCGGGGGGGCGCTTCTCGGAGCACCTAGCGGCATGGGAGTCCATCACGACAGACCGCTGGGTGCTTCGAATTATATCCAGAGGGTACAAAATCCCATTACTTCATGTCCCCAAATTCAAGAACCTCCCCGATGTACCACCCGATCAGAGGGAGGCTGCAGCCGCAGAAATTCAGCAGCTGCTAAGAAAAGGAGCCATCCAGCCCGTCCCCCAAGACCAGCTCGGATTAGGGTTCTACTCCAGGTTCTTTTTGGTGCCAATAAAGACGGGGGACTTGAGACCGATTCTAGACCTGTCCCGCTTGAACCTGTCGGTAACCAAGGAAAAATTCCAAATGGTCACTCTTCAATCTATTCTCCCCCTTCTAAGGGAGAACGATTGGATGTGCTCTATAGACCTCAAGGATGCGTACTACCACATTCTAATGGACAGACGATCCAGGAGGTTCCTCCGCTTCCGGCTGGAAGCCAGTCACTACCAGTTCAGGGTCCTTCCTTCTGGCCTCACCACAGCCCCCAGGGTGTTCACCAAGGTATTAGCAGTGATTGCGGCCCACCTGAGACTCCAGGGAATACAGGTTTTCCGTACCTGGACGACTGGCTCCTGACCGCCCCAACAAGGCATCTACTTTGCTCCTAGCCCCACAGTTAGGCATCACCATCAATGCCGACAAATCCTTTCTGGCCCCGACACAAGTCATAGAATTCATAGGAGCCAGAATGGACACCAGAGATCTACGAGCTTTTCTGACGTCCGAATGACTACGGAATTTGCAACTTCATGTGCGGGCTATCCTCCAATCAGAGACCCCACCGGCGGAATTGGTCCTGAGGGCACTGGGCTCCATGGCGGCAGCGATAACGCTCCTTCCATGCGCCCGTCTGAACATGCAGATACTGCAATGGACCCTTCTAGTACAATGGTCCTTTCTGTCTTTTCCTCCATCACTCCATTGCTATCAGCAAGGCTTGCAGGAGGGCTCTATTATGGTGGCTCCATGCTCCGGACTTCCATACGGGCCGACCCTTCTGCACCTCTCCCCCTCTCGCCATGGTGACCACGGATGCCTCCCGCCTCGGGTGGGGGGGGCATTATTCAGGCATGGACGGTCCAAGGCACGTGGAACGATACAGAGACCTCCCTGCATATCAACGTTCTGGAGATGAGAGCAGTGCTGTACGCGTTGCAAGCACTTCAGAATCTCCTCCCCGTAGGAATGATTGTAATTCAGTCGGACAACATGTCGGTTGTCTGGTACATCAACAAACAGGGGGGAACCAGGTCTTACCCTCTATGCCGCAAAGCCATGAGAGTGTGGGAATGGGCGATTTCCACCAACTGCTTTCTGATTGCAACGCACATTCTGGGGCGGGCCAACATCCTAGCGGACAAACTCAGTCGCACCCTTCTTACCCCGTACGAGTGGTCTCTCAACCCACTAGTAGCGAAGCAGATATTCGCAATATGGGGGCAACCCTGCTGCGATCTTTTTTGCCTCTCCCTCAAACACCAAATACGGCAATTTCTTCCCTCTGATTCCCCCTCCAGGGGAAACTCCAAGAGACGCTCTGGTGCATGCTTGGCCACCCGGTCTACTTTATGCCTATCCTCCTCTACCCCTGATGCTGCAACTCTTACAGAAAGCCTCGCAGTTGGGGAGCAGGATGATCCTCATTGCCCCATTCTGGCCTCGGCAAATTTGGTTCCCTTACCTAAACCTGGACAATCTGAAGCTGACAGCTTGGTTGCTCCAGTTCCACTCCTAGTTAGGACTCCCGGTATCTCTTCACCAGTCAAAGCCATCTTTGTGGCAGCGCATAAGCCCTCCACCAGGAAAGTGTACCGCAGTAAATGGAAACGTTTCTCCATCTGGGCGGAGCATCATAATTAGATCCCTTTACGGCTCCTCTTCCATCCATATTAGACTTCCTAACCGAACTTTTTCAAGAAGGCGCTAGTTGCTCAACTGTCAAAGTGCAATTGGCTGCCATCTCCCATTACCATGTGGGACATGACACAGGGCCCTTGATGTCGGCCAAGTTGTGTAAAACCTTTCTCAAGGGCACCTTTTTGCTTAGACCCCCTATAAAAGAAGCCGTACCACCTTGGGATCTTTCACTAGTTCTTCAAGCCCTGACTGCTCCACCTTTTGAACCTGCTGCTTCAGTAGATCTCAAATATTTGTCCTGGAAAGCAGCATTCCTTGTAGCCATTACTTCTGCGAAAAGAGTTTCGGAGCTTCAAGCTCATTCTGTGAAGCCTCCTTATTTGATCTTTCATCCGGACAGGGTGTACCTCAGGATCAATCCCTCTTTCCTTCCCAAAATAGCATCAGAAACCAATATAAATCAATCCATAAATTTACCGGTTTTCTTTCCTAAATATCAGAATAAAGGAGAGTACAAGCTGCACTCATTAGATGTTCATAGGCAGCTACGTTTTTATACTCATAGAACAGCTGGTCATAGACAATCCGACCAGCTGTTCATTTCCTTTGCCAAATTTAATTTGGGGAAAGCAATATCAAAAATATCTCTATCACGCTGGATTTCACAATGTATCCTGTTAGCGTACCAAGCCTCTGAGAGACCCGCACCTGAAGGAGTTCGTGCACATTCCACTCGTTCCATCTCTACTTCTGCGGCCTTCAAATCTAGAGTTCCATTGGATGATATTTGTTCGGCAGCCACTTGGGCCTCATCTCATACCTTTATTAACCACTACAAACTGGACGTGATTCCTAGAGGGAGAGAATCCTTTGACTCTGCGGTGCTCCGCAATATCCTTCCATGATGGCCACCCAAGATTCAGGTAGCTGGGGACTCTGTCCCACAGGTTGCTGACAAATGAAGTCCCTACTTCAGATTAAGAAGTTATGTACTCACCATAACATTCCATCTGAGTAGGTAGCTTCATTTGTCTGCAACCACCACCCCCTCCTTCCCCCTGGCCTTCAGCGGATCTATGTTAGTTGGAATACTCTTTTTGGGTACATATTGAGGGGCAAACTCGATCTGAGGTCATGGAGGGTTGGCAGGGGATTATGAGTGAGGGGAGGAGCTAGGAGCTCGGATCCATTAGCTATGAAACAAGTTGCCGGCTTGGATCCGATATCGGATCCAAGACCCACAGGTTGCAGACAAATGAAGCTACCTACTCAGATGGAACGTTATGGTGAGTACATAACTTCTTATTTTTGCTATTAGTAGGGCTTTAGTGCAGAGATATTAAAGCTGCAAATTGTTAAATAGCTGCTTTGTATGATGAGGTTTGATTCTCTCAGCCTCTAGTTGCCTTTTGTGGGACCTTGTCACTTAGCTAGGCAGTGCTTTGGGAAACTGGGCTGTGCTCCTCAATGGTCAGTCTCATAACTAGTAACTACCAATGATTAACTATTCATCTTGGTTTACTGGAAAAGTCAGACTGCTTTCAGTAGTGGACACTGGAGAAAAGCGCCATAAAGGCTACAAAAATGTTCAAGCATTTGATATTTTTTTTACTGAGGTTCCCCACAACATAGCTTTAGATAATTTAGAAAATTGAGCACTAATTACACTATACACCAATTATACTATATGCCATTACATTTTTTACAAGAGTATACCACAGTGTAAGTTGCAAGAAAGATGCAATGCTAAGGAGTACAGCATGAGCCGCAATTACTACTATAGTAGTAGGATGTATTATGGTTAGGTAGAGTGCAGTGGTAATAGAAGCAAGCTTGGGTCAGGTATATGGTTGAGACCTGTCCCATCCCTGGGAACAAAACCTGCACTTGTACGAAGACAGTCTTGCCAAAGGAATTTCACCTTCAATGCTTTTTCTGTGTCAGTGATTGACCTCAAAAGATAGAGCAAGGAGTTTCTCAGCGAGAGGCAAGTTAATACCTTAAAAACCCTTTCTGACACACCAGAAGTCACTCTAAGCAAAGGTGCTTCTGTGATATTTTTATGGTCTTCTCCATTAGAGTACCATAAGAAAAATGATGCATTCTGGAAGGTAGTTGAATACTGGCAATGAGAAGACTTTGTGCCACCTAAACATGAGGTCTCTGGTTCAGTCATTGGGCCGGTTGATGACCCCCTAGTCCCCTTATAAAGCACAAACATATGTAGAGCTTGACAGCAGGAGAAATGCCTGCTTCAGCAAACTGGGACTTTTTCTGGCTGCATTAAGGCCAGGTGGAGTTTATTGTAACAAAAGCGCTCTATCCTTTTTGTGTGAATAAAAGTTTTTAGTGTTTTTCACATTGGTTGTTTCTCTGGATTGCCTATTACCTACTGACTGGTGGACTTGTCTTCAGTGTGTCCTTTTTTAGTTATTTAAAGAGAATCATTCCCAAAGACATTTTTAAATATCTGGAATATGGAAATGTCTGTCATTTTGAATGCCCAAAGCAGGTCCATGTACCACCTGAGCAACAAACAATGTTTGATAATAAAAATGTCAGGGGCAGACAAACAGGACAGCTGTTCCGCGGCCTGATTCTCAGTATATGAAGATGTTGGGCCCTCCAAGTCCTGAGCAAACTCGTCTGCTAAGAAAAAAAAATCAGATGGACTTCACATTTCACCAATAAAAATGAACAGGCAGGCCTTTCAAAACAACATTGGTGGCCTAGAGCCAGTGGCATGAGAACTCCATCTTCACATGTAACAAACGAGATCAGAGATGATTTCTTTCAGCACAGCATTATGGAAGAGAAGTTTGAGTTTCTCAAAGTCTAAAGTGCTGGCCTCGGATCCAGTAAGCAAAAGGTTGAGTCAGACCGAAAAAACATCAAATTTTAGTGCTAACTTTACACCACTGACCGTACTTGTTGCCCCCACTATGCCTAAATTTTTACTTTCACCTGAGATCACCTAAGAAAGTAGTACCTCCATAGAACGCTTTGATTTTGAAGGAATGCATGCTCACTTTTTTCACTTGTATGGAGACCCATGGGTGTCGTACACATCCAGATTATGTAGCAACTGCTGCAAGATCAGGCTTGTATGAGGCAGTCTTAAATTCCAGTCAAAGTTTGTGTCCAAGTTACACTGTAGCTCATGCTCATCTGTCTCCATTAAGACGCTTGTTAAGACCCTGCTTACACTTTCCAAGGGTACTAGAACTTGTCAGATTTAGGATGTGTGGCTAGGCTTAAAAAGAACCTTGTGGTCGTTCTTCACTGATTTAGGAGCTGCATAGATCCAGACTCTTAGATATGCAGAGTCCTTTCATGGCTGCAGATCCAACCTGGTACTGTTAGCTAACCCTAGCTTCCACCCCGAAACAAGTGATCATCTTTTTGATCACTTCTGAAGTAACCTTTGCTTTATGGGGTTATATCCTGCCAAGTAGATAAAAGCGGACTATCTTCCAAAGCTTCAGGGCACCTTCCATATGCTCAGTTGGGTAGCTCAGGTCGATCTGCCTAAAAACAGATATGAGGCCAAGCCCTTCAGAGCTTTCCTGCCACTGAAGAGAACAGTCCTCTGCAGAGTATTAAAGATAGACTGCTGTTCCTTTTCTAAGAGTTAAGTTTCATGGGGGGGGGGGGGGCTTCCACATTTAAAAAAAATATTTTAATATCTTCATGTTTAGGAAAGTTTTTAACTTAGGAGTCTGTGTTTTGACAGACTGCCTTGAGATTTCTGTACATTTAAATGGGGGCACACTTTTTCCTGTCAGTTTAAAAGTAGTTAAACCCATTATTTTTTCCTGTGGGAGAAACTGTTTACCTTGTGGAGTTGGCAAAGTGTATTAAAGTGCTTTTTACTGAGTTTATGGGGGAAAGTGACCATCTTTAAACTTCTGGCTTTTCTGCCCATTTTCCCTGGGGAAAGAGGCATCATTTTTGGCTTGATGATGGAACAGCCTGCTGGTCCCTTGGTCAGTCCTTTTTCCAGCCAGCCGCAAAAAAGCTGTTGGGTCATTGCAGGACACAGGGAATCCTCATTTTTCCATATTATACATCTTTCTTCTCTTTGTAGAGTCTTTCAAAGTATTTGTAATCTCTCACTTGTGTGTAAGATCTTTTACCCAACCTGGGATTCTAAGACAACACTCAAAAGCCTTTTTTGACTTCCATCACGCAGGATTGTGTTCCTAGGGTATTCACTAGACACCTCAGTTCAAAGAACTTATTTCTGCAGGAAAAAGTAGATCAATGTTTAGGGTTTTCCACTCAGACCTAGGCCACTGCAAGGGAATACATCAGGATTTTGGGTCTTATGCCATTATGATTCTCATGATAACCCTGTCAATGCACCACATGAGAAAGATACATTGGTATCTGAAGTCTCTCTTGTCCCAGCAGCCAACACCCATCATCTTTATAAACTCTAGTTCTGGGTTTTGTCAGAAGAGATCAGTGGAGACAACAAATGTTCCTAAATCCAGCCTTCCCTCACCTTCCCCCTCCAAAGCAGTCAGTTATCACAGACATTTTGGACTTTGCTTTGGGAGATGTTTCAGGCATGATAAAAGTGCAGGGTATTTGGGACACCAAGGACAGACACAAGCACAAATGTAAGATGTGCTTGCTCTGATCAAGACAATTGTCTGAATCATCTTTGGTCCCTTGGAAGTCTTGTTTACAGGTAATAAGACAGTCATTTGGTGCATCAGCAAGCAAGGGGGAACCAGGTTTTGTCCTTTTGTAGAGTATCCATGTTAATGTGGGATATAGATTCAAAGCAATATCTCTTCACAGGCATACTACATGCTGTCAGAGCAAAATTGTGTGGCAGACAAGCTGAGCAGGGCAAAGGCAGACCCGCAAGAATGTGAGCAGGTCAAAGGCTGACTTTGTAGAATGGAAACTAGATCAGGGGTCTTTCAAGATTTGATCCATCTGTCGGGAGTTCAAGTAGACTAAAATAAACCAGTACACATTTGGGCCTGGTGTTAATTAACTTTTCTTATTCCTCCTCAAAGGTGCATTTATCATCCTTTTCAGCATGTCTACCCATGGATCCTCCACTTTCATTGCATTTTCATGTCAAAATATTTTGAAAGGGTTTTGCATAAGATTCCTCCAAGAAAAACAGTGGTTATTCCTTGGTATTTATTTTGTGTTGGAGAAGGTAACACTTTCTCCATTTGAACCAGCTCATCTGTCTGCCTTGAGGTTCTTAACATGGAAGACTGTTGTACGGATTGCTCTGATGTTCTCCTATTTTCATGTAGTCTAACATGAGGGATCCTCCGCCTGAGGTGACCCTCAAAAATGGAAACTAGATCAGGGGTCTTTAAAGATTTGATTAATCTGTCAGAGTTCAAGTAGACAAAAATAACCAGTACTTATTTGGGCCTGGTGTTGATTTGTCTTTTCTAATTCCTCCATCAAGGCCTGATGCGGCTTGTATGCAAAAGCTTAACCTGGCTTCTGTGTGGTGCATGGGATGTCATACACACGGACTATAAACCATGGGCCATAAATGTGACATCCACACGCACAGACCTCAGAACTTATGCCGCCAATCAAATGTCAGCTCGCTTGTTCTGATCCATGCAAGTGACTCCTGAAAAGATTAAGTACTACATTGGGGAATTTTTCTCTGCTAGCTTAGGTCGCTGTGTATTCTTCCCTTAGCTGATTCCATCCATGTCATCTAGGAAGGAAAGTGTGTGTGGAATTTGTCGACAGCAAAGATGGCCTCTGCTTACTATGCTTCATCCCCCACTTCCTGCAGTGTAATTAGGTTTTTTAGGGGTAGGTTTGGTGGAGACAAAACAGATCAGATAGCACTATGCACTTGCAAAGGGAAAGAGGGGGAAGTTTTATGGCATTCCACTTGACAGTTCTTGGGAGGAATGCTTTAAAGCCTTAGTAAAACTTTAGTAATTTTGGGGGCACTGCAAAGGCCCTTGAGTTGCAAAACTTCTTTAGTCACTTTGTTAGCCCACATATTTTTGAAAGTTGATAGATGTGCAAATGCATGGTCTTGCCTTTAGATATCCACATCAGTTGGGTGGCAAGAAGTCAGCAATACAAACAAAGCGTAGTCCAGTAGAAAGAGGTAAATGATAATTTTGAGTACTCCAGCAGAATTACTTAGAAATCTGGAGGCATGTGAAGATGTTAATAAAAATAAAAGTTAATAAAAATATTAAGACTACAATCTGTTTAATAATAAAATACTCCAAAATAACGCACCAATGATGATATTAATAAATACTCTATGGTGATGGCCAGAAGGTTCTCTGTCATTAGGTAGAGGTTGCAGCATTCCTTTCAACTTCTTGGTTTAAGAATTCTGGGCAAAACCAAATAAATTTGTAAGTATTAATGAAATTCACTTAGAAAGTTGTTAGAGGACCATAGATGCTGTGGCAGTGTGCATTTTCTGAGTATAAATGCTAGAATTCACTTCGGGTGTTGGCTGTGGTAGCTTACATGGTGTTGTTATGCAGTGTTGTCATGCAGGCTTGCAGTGTCGTCATGCAGGCTACATGGTCTACCTTGTTGTGTAGTAAATTGCCACTCGGTAACAGCGTGTTAAGATTGTCAGCATTTTTGAATCATTTTGCATTATTCTGCAGATATCTATTTGGAGATATTCAGGAAGATGTGTCAGGGCTATATACACTCTGATGACCTTCCCACACCTTTTTATTAGCAACCAGATGAATAAAAGTTGGCATGAAACAAAGTGGTTAAAACAAATGACATTTCAGTGTGTATGGTAGCAGATATGTAGACAAGCAAACCCAAATGCTGCATCTTATATCTAAATACAAAGAGCGTTTATGTAAAAGTGCACTTGGGTGCGTGTGTATGCGCATATATATTTGTATTTGCGTATATGTATAGACATATATATATATATATATATATATATATATATGTGTGTGTGTGTATGTGTATTTATGTATGTGTATATATATATATATATATATGTATGTGTATAGGTACATAGGTGTATATATATATATGCATGTGTATGTATTATATATTTGCAATATATATATATATATATATATATATATATATATATATATATAGGTATGAGTATGGAGTGTATAATATATGTGTGCATAATATATGTGCATATATCTGGATATTTCTATATATGTATGCATATATTGTATAGCTTTGTGTTTATAAGTATGCTTGTATACATATATATATATATATATATATATATGGGTTCACTTTATAACATCGAAATGCTGAAATGTCGAATTTCAGTATCTCGAAGCTATAAAGTCGAATGTTCGAAATAGCGAACGTTCATAATCGCAAATTTGACGTATGTCGAAAATATGTTGAATTCGCGGTTATGAAGTTGCGCTAAGTAATGTCCAGGTTTGTGTTTTGTTGGTGCGCGGTGCCGTGTTTGGATGTAGGTGTTATGTCAGGTAAGTGAGTGTTTTGTAAGGGTTTTGAGTGGGAGTTAGAGTGTGTGTGAGGGATTGGAGAATGTGCGTGTGTGAGTGAGCTTTTGTGTTGTGTTTGTGCGATCTCGGAGTTAGTATATATAAGTAGGGGGGGCAGGTGGGCTTGCCCCCCTGCTTATGTGTGTGTGAGTTGTGTATGTGTGTTGTTGTTTTGTTTATGTTGTGATGTGGGTGTTTTGTTGTATGTTTAGTGTAGTGCGTGCGGTGTTTTCGGTTATGTGGTTTCACGGTTTTTGTTTGTCGGTGTTTTGTGGATTTGGTTTTATAGTCTCGAGATACTGAAATTTGATATTTCAGCATTTCGAGGTTATAAAGTGAATCCATATATATATATATATATATATATATATATATATATATGTGTGTGTGTGTATGTATACTTAATTTTGGTAAGTTAACTCACCTAGCCATTACTGGAATCAATTACCATGTAAATTTAGGCATCAGTGCATGGCATCCAGAAGACAAACTGCACGGCCAAGGCATGTTTCATCTCTCAGCCCCCAGAATAAACTTTTGCATGCCACGTCTCTTTAAGGGGGTACACAGGACCAGGAATTAGTAGGGCTGATGAAATTTGCATGCAAAGTGATCCCTGTGGGGCATTTATTTATGAGGCATTTGGCTGCTAAAGGGTCTGGGTGCACAAAGCCACACCACCGGATTAGGGTCTCACAGGGCATGAAGGAGGATTTTAGGTGAGTTTCTTATCAGATTGCAATGGGACCGCAATTTGGCAGGAGAGACAACCAACTATCACTTTAGTGTTTACAGATGCAGCAAGGGGAATTGGCTTTGGGGATTATTTTCAAGATCAGTGGTTCAGTGTGGCATGGCCGACTCAAGTGAAAAGTAGGTTAAACATTTCAATTGCAGAGATGGAATTTTTCCCAGTAGTGGTTGTATTGGAAATATGGGGTTTGCAAATAAAAGAGTGGGTTGGCTTCGCTTGGACAACAGTAACATAGTACACATAGTCAATAATCAGGTGGGGGGTAAGGGGTGGTAGGCAGGATGATGAGATATTTTACTTTTAAGTGCTTAACATTAAATGTCACAATGTCACAGTGAAGGCACAACACATTCCAGGCATTGGTAACTCATTAGCAGTCTCCCTTTCTCATTTGCAGTGGACCCGGTTCCAGTTGCTGGCTCCAAATGCGAAACCTTCTCTGGTTCGAGTGCCAGACCATTTATGGGCTTTAAGGGCAGACGAGAATGGTGGCTAATGTGTAATGCCCTCAGTGGAAGGACAAGGGTAAGGTACAATAAATGCATACAGCAGTTTTTGCAGACCAGATTATCCAGAGGCTGGAAACAAGTATGGCCAATTCCACCTTACCAAATCAGGGCCTACATTTTGGTAATGAAAGAAAGAGGATGGACTTTGGGAAGGGCGAGAAGCACATTGTCAGCCTTGAATTGGTTTCATTAGGTTGTGGTTTGGAAGGATTTATCTAACACATTTCAACATTATCAGCCTTGAATTGGTTTCATCAGGCTGTGGGTTTGAAGGATTTAGCTAACACATTTGAAGTACAGACAATGTTTAAGGGATGGTGGAAACACATTTCAGGTATGGACAATGTTTAAGGGATGGTGGAAACAAACACCCAAGAGGCTTGATAAGCGGTACCCCAAAGGTCCAGCTGTATTACATAAACTGTGGCCTGCTGTTTCAAATGTTTTTTTCTTCTTACGAAGTAGCATTATTTAGGGCTGCCTTTTTGCTGGCATTTTGTGGGGCATTTAGATTGTCTGAAATTGTTCAACCAAACAAGAAGAAAGGTCAAGGAACAGTTTTACCACTGGCACATGTACATTTGCTTGGGGAGGACACTTGGGTTTATGTGGCTAAATCCAAAATGGATCAAGAAGGCAAAGGTCAGTGGGTAAGAGTGGTTACCCCAAAGAGTTTAGAATGGGATGCGACTAAAATGCTACTAGAGTACAGCAAATTATTTTGTCATCAACAAGGTGAACCTCTGACACAGTATCAGGTGAGAGCATTTTTAAAGGAGGCAATTAAGCTGAGTGGCATGGACAGATATACATTACATTCCTTTCGAATATGTGCAGCCCCATATGCATATGCAATGGGGGCTTCACAGGCTGACATTGAGGATGGGCAGGTGGAAGTCCAATGTTTATAAAGGCTATGTAAGATGTAAATGGCTTTAACTCTTTGTCCTTTTTATTTCAGCTCACACATCTTTGGATAGGAAATCCATCTGGATATTGGGGTCATTCATTTATTTGGATACTCCACAGCTGGGTCCAGGTCAGGAGGGGCTTCTCCTTCCAAAGAGGAAAACTAGCTTCTTGCAAAACAGTTTGGTTTGGGGTATCAGGAATACGGTGGCACCATCTTAGGGCAGTTCTACAACAAGCAGCAAGAAGCAGTAAATCTCCTGCAGGCATTGTATTGCACCTAGGGGGTGATATTTGTCAACATCCAATAAAAGATCTGATTGGGTTGGTGGTACAAGAGGTATATTGCATGCATGAATGCTGGCCACAAGCTGCTATTTGTTGGTCAGAAGTGGTACAGAGAAGAAAATGGAGGGAGGCTAGGTCCATTAATGCTGTAGAAAGAATGAGGTGGATAATTAATAATCCTATGGATAAGGTGTTAAGGGACATTAATGGGTTGTACATTCCTCACTCTGACATTCGGGTCATGGGGTTCATTTATCTGAAGTTTGTTTAGCTTTGAAGGGCATTCACTTAGAATAGGATAAGATGTGCTGGCGGAAGGGAAGAATATCCTCCCTTCTGTGGCGGAAGACAGAAAACATAAGGGAGGCCAAGGTAAGTGGAGGGGGTCACAGGACTGTCTTAGCTAGACCTTCCACAGGCCAGATAGCCCCAAGTGATTGTTGCCAGCCCGGCAATGGCTCCTTGGCAGATTGTAAAGTGGCACAGAAGAATTGTGAAAATGAAAAAGTTATGATGTGGTTATGTTGAATCAGAAGGGGCGGATATCGACAGTGCTGTCTGTTGTCCTGTAGGTTAGGGGAATGCTATGAAATAAATAAAATGGCCTCCCTGACATTCTTGCCTTGCACACATCTCATAATTGGCTTCTATTAGAGAAAGGTCATTGGCAGTAAATGGCAATAAACACATGGCTGCGGCCATTTAAATCCATCTGAGGTTTGTGTGTTTTTATTGAATATGCAGCTTGTGAAGCATGCAACTTTGATACATATATTGACAACAGTGCCATGGAATGACAATGTTATGAGCTGGTTTTGAATATGGCTCAATGGTTGATATGGATCATTAAAAGAATTATGAACATTATGTTAAATGTTTTATTTAAACAACATATAAAGTTTATTTTGTTGGCATCAATGGCAAGGTAAGGTATTGGGTCACTAAACTTTATTAAAAGCAGGTAGAGCTGTACCTGTCTCGGACAAATGGAAGTCTAGACAGCTTGTCTCATCCATTAGATTTGCCTGACTGGCAGGCATTTTCCCAATCTCTCTTTCAGGCTTTCTTGGCCTTGAGGCTTACTTCCATACAGACTCATGCTGCCCTTCTCACCTTGAGCCCAGGCCTGCTTCTGTTGATCCATTGCCACAAACCCATGATGAAGATGATTCTTCTGAGTCCCTCTCCTGTGCCTCACAGCTGGCTTCTCCCCTGGAGTACTGTTCTCCAGACGAGGATTCCTTGGAAGGCAATTCCCCACCTGAGGACATCACCTTTGGGGAAACTATTTCCAAAATGAGGGAATTCTTTAAATGGGATTCCACACAAATGACAGAAGTACAGAAGAGGGATTATGAGCTTCTGTGGATGAAATCCCCCTCAGCCATCCCTGCAGTAATTCCAGCCTATTTGGACACTTTTGTCTCGGCTTCCAAGACTCCAGAGTATCAGCTATCTGCCACTAAATGACCAGACAGGTTCTATAAAGTTCCTGATAACTTCAAATTCCTTATTAAGCCTCCCATGGCAGACCCAGCTGTTATTGCTCTCTTATCAGACAAACTATCCAGACAGCTACCCTCTTCTTCCCTACTGCCATCAGATAAAGATGGCATATAGTGATGGGCAGGTTAGGAAAGAAAAATTATATTTCATTCCTGGTCTTTAGCAACATTAATTACCAAACTCGTATGGTAAAATACACTTTAGACCTAGTTTCCCAAGCCATAAATCTGCTGTCGTCCATTCCAGATTCTCCCACTGAACTACAACTTGCCTTTAAACTGTCCTTAGCTGCGCAAATCACTAGACACTCCATTAAGTGCAGCTGTGATGCTATGGAAGCATCAAGTAGGTCAGCTGCATCATCAGTCCTTCATAGGTACTCCTGGCTTAGGCTACAACCACAGCCAGATCACTTCAAAAACAAGATTATGGATGCCCCTCTTGACAATTTCTTTGGAAAGCAGCAGAATTGTTTAAAAACCTGCAGAAGAACAAGGAGCTGCAGGACCTGAAGCACCTGTCTCACTAGTGCCTATGTTTCACAGAAACTACCCTGCCAGACCAAATGTTGTCAGGAAGACCTCTGCACCTCCTACTTCCAAATGCAGAAAAGGTGCCAGGAAACCTTCCTCTACCAAACCTAGTACCTTTCAAACTAATTGACGATAGCCCTTTCCCCCTTACCTCCTTCCTCTTTCTGCCTGACTCTTGCTGTCTTCCCCCTGTGGCAACAAATCACCTCAGACAAATGAGTTTTATCAATTGTGGAAAAAGGATATTTCATTGCTTGGCAGGAAAAACCTTCCCCAAAAGGTATCCCCCTCCTACCAAAAGACCAAATCATTTCATCCCTCAAGTCCCTCACGTTATTCAAGCTCTGGTTCAACAGGGCACAATAGAAAGGGTGCCCCCAGGACAGGAAGGACAAGGCTTCTATTCCAGGCTATTCCTAGTTCTAAGAAAGGATGGCCCATGGAGACCCATCCTGGACCTGTCTTTTCCAAATGCCTTTCTGCTTTGTACCCACTTTCCCCATGTTGTCCCTTCAAAACCCTTCTTCCACTATAGATACCCACTTCCTTTCTGGTCACTTTAGACCTGAAGGAGGCGTATATTCACATCCCTGTCCACCCAGCCTTTTGCAAATTCCTGCATTTTGCAGTGCAATCTTCACTACCTTGCCCTTTGATTAGTCTGCAGCTACAAGGGTATTTACAAAATGCCTAGCCCCCGCTGTGGCCTTTTCAGATCTTCCCATACTTAGATGGCCTCCTCAAAGATGCCTTCAGTTCACCATTTGCCTCCTCGAAAGCCTGTGTTTGAGTCAACATACTTAAGTCCTCCCTTACTCCTTCCCAAGACCAGATTTTCTTGGGTTGCAAAATAAGAACAGATTAGGCTTTTCACCCACTAGAAAAGGTCACTTCACTGACCCTCTTCTTTCAAAAACTACTCCTAGTCAGCTGCATTTCAGCCAGTGAATTCCTTTACCTCCTTGGTCTGATGGCAGCCACTCTCCCTATATTGCCTGTTGCTAGCTTACACATGAGGAAGTTTCAATGGTATTTTAAGAATGTCTGGTCCCAGCACACCTATCCATTAGTTTCAAGTCCCATTCCTTCCCTGTCTAAAGAAAGAAGTCAAGTGGTGGATTCAGCAAATTCATCTGAATCCAGGACTTCCATTACAGCCTCTCAGTGCAGTTCAACAAATGTACACAGATGCATGAGATCTGGGGTGGGGGGCCACTATGAATAGACTCAAGGTGCAAAGTCAATGGGACCCATACCTTCGGAAAAAACACATCAACATAAGGGAAATAACTGCCCTTCTCCAAGCTCTGAAGGCATTCCTTTCCCTCATATACCCAGGTCCTCTCAAAATCTTTGCAAACACCACGGACTTGTGGTACATCAACAAGCGGGGGGGGAACCAAGTCTTAATTACTCTGCAAGCTGGCCATCCAGGCATGAGCGCTGGCTACCCTCTCCAATGTAACACTACAGGCAATTTACATCCCATCACAAAACAATCAGGTGGATGCTGTCTGCAGAGCATTGTCTCAGAATCATGAATGGATGCTACACAGAGAAGTTTTCCTGGACATAGTCCACCGGTGGGGTACACCACAGATAGATCTGTTTGCCTACCCTCAGAACAGACAACTACAGCTATTCTGCTCAAGGCCCCCCTCCTCACAAGCTTGCAGAGTGGACGCCTTCACAATTTCCTGGAAGGGGATGTTTCTTTATGCATTTCCCCCTTCCCTCTTATACAGAAAGTCCTGCTGAAGATTCAGCAAGACAGGCAAAAAATCTTGCTGGTGACTCTCTTTTATCCAAGGCAACACTGGTTCCCCCTCCTTTTGTCACTAGCCAAGAGCAATCACAGGTTGCCTCACAAAGGTGGACCTCATCACACAACATAAGGGATCTCTTATCCGCCCACACCTGCAAACTCTGACTAACCCTATGGGTGATACACTTTTGATCCCATTTAGACACCTTTACTCGGAGGACATGTAGTCTGTCCTGCAGGAGGCCAGGAAACCCACTAGCAGGAGGGCCTATTTATCCAAATGGAAAAGGTTCTCCACTTGATGTCTTTACAGACAACTAGACCCCTTTCAGGCTGATATACCTCTAGTCTTGTCTTATTTATGTGAGCTCCTAAAATCTGAACTTTCATACTCGAAAGTACATTTGTCAGTTATCTCAGCCTGCTTACCTCTGTCTGCCATTACTATCTAGATAAGAGGCAAAGCTCTTTCTCAGAGATCCTTCACATCAGACCATCAACAAAACTCATCCCTCCTCTTTGGAATTTGAATTTTATTCTGGAAAAACTCACTACTGCTCCATTTGAACCAGCAGCTTCATCCACCTTAAAGATGTACACTTGGAAAACAGTGCATCTTGTAGCCTTTCTTCGGCCAAAAGAGTCAGAGCTACAAGCACTCATGGCTAGACCACCTTACCTAATTTTTCATAAGGATAGTGTCTCTCTCTGTACAAACCCCTCCTTCATGCCTAAAGTGGTCAATGAACTTATCCCTTAACCAATCTATTAATTTACCCACTTTCTTTCCTTCTCAGAATGACACTGAGAGAGTGGTCCATTCCCTTGATGTTGACAGACAACTTAGATTCTATCTGGATAAGACTAAGGGCATCAAAGTCCAACCAGTTTGTATCCTTCCACCCCAGGGCTCTGGGAAAAGCTGCATCAGACAAACTGTCTCTTCATGGATTTCCATAATATTTTTCTGCTACTACTACTATGGAAAACAATTACACTATGCATTAAGAGCCCACCCAACCAGGGCTGTGGCCTCCTCAGGGGTATTTTTCAAAGAATTAGATACAGCCATAATTTTAGTGGCAGCCATATGGTCTTCAGTCCACACTTTCACTAAACATAAACTGGACTGCATCTCTAGGGCTAGGGCAGGATTTGCTAAAGCAATATTCCATGGATTCTTGGAGAATGCATCCTCTTCCATCTCCCATAACACATGTTGAGCTTTGGTACTTTCCCTCCTGTTAGAATACTGCAACATGAGAATAGAAGGACATAGAATAATTGTGTAAAATCTTACCATAACCATAGATGTCCTTCTCTTTCATGTTGCAGTATTCCTGCCCCATCCTCCTTACCCCCTCTAGGACCTTTTCCCTTTCTGGATAGCATCCTTCTCAGCTTACCCTTGACTATTGTCCGACTAGGGCATTCAGTTCTGAGGTCTGTGTGCAGATGTCACATTTACGGCTCACAGTTTATGGTCCCTACGTGTGACGTCCCCATGCACCATACAGCTGCCAGGCTAAGATTTTGTATATGAGCCAGCTGTTCAGGTCACCTCATGCAGAGGATCCCTCATGTTAGAATACTGCAACATGGAAGAGAAGGACATCTATGGTTATGGTAAGGCTTTACACAACTACTCTATCTCTGCAGGAAGTGTGTTTGAGTTGCAAGATCTTATGGTGAGACAAACCTATCTTGTTTTCCACAGAGACAGAGTGTTTGAGAACTAATCCTCCTTATGCCCGATGTGATGTTACAGTTAAGTGAAACTATCCATCTCCATTTTTTTCTGAACCTAAAATGAGGAGAAAATGATGCAACATACCTTGGATACCCACAGACAGAATCTCTCAGATATTTGGATCAGTTCATTTTTTTGTGAAGGTAAGAAGGGATGACCTGTGTCAAAACAGACTATTTCCAAATGGTTGTCTTGGGCAATTGCCTTTTGTGGTTCTCAGCATAACAAGACTGTTCCAAGTAGGGTCAAGGCCAACTCTTCCAGGGTCATGGTTTCATCTTTGCAACAGGTTGGGTTCTAGAAGCAGCAACTTGGTCCTGTGTACATACGTTTACAATGCACTACAAGCTTGATTCCTTCTGTAGGCCAAGATCAGGCTTTGGTAGGACCATTCTCCAGGGGGCTCCTGGACCTCTTGCTTTCCACCTCCCAAATGAAAACTAGAGTAATCTGCCCATATCGCTAAGGCTACTTGCAGTAGTAATGAATATGATGAACATAGTACAGTTGTGTAAGTAAGCTTACCATAACGGCAGGAAAAATCAAGCCAAGGTAGAGTTTTCACTGTGTGATATTTTAAACCTGCTGTCGTGTGGGCCCATGGGATATATGCAAATGACTCCTTAAGAACATCAAGTGTTTCAGCTACATGGTGTCTGACTGTCCATGACTTTTTTACTTTTAAGTGTGATCTGATTGTAACCATATAAGCTTATTCAGTTAGTGAGAAAAAAGATGATGCAGCTCTGAACTGTGGACTTGACTCCTTTATCAGGTAATGCATATCTTAGCATAAGCCCAGCAATTTGAAATGTGAACAGAAAATGTTATTAAAAAGGTACAAATGGTCAGTGCATTCACACACTACATTTGTACTGCAATATAATGAACACAAAGTCAGAATGTTATTACTCTGTACAGTTTTACAACATTCCATAGCTTAGAAACTGTACAAACTAGATATGTTGTTCTGCCAGACTTGAGCTTTTGTTACAGCAAAAGTTGTTGCTTTGACTGTGTAAGTTCTGAAAGTCCGATAAAAACTGGCACTCGCAGTCACACCTTTTTAATAGTAAAGATCAGAAAATCACATACCAAGATGGGATTGTTTAGATAAGTTCTGGATTATCCCCGCTGCAGTCATGTAACTTTATCGCTGACTAGGTCCCTTAGGATGCCAAGAGTTTGCCTGTCTAAAAACCTATTCCTTTCTAACAAACTGTGAAAATGAAAGGTGAAAAAGCAAAATATAATTCAATGTAAATCTTGTCTACAAGCTGTCCCTTCTTTCCTATAAACAGTGAAAAGCAGTGGTAAGAAATAAAATGCAATTTAAAATAAAACTTCTCTTACCAGGCAACTCCACAGTAAATCACAAGCCAAGACAAGATTGTTTAGATAAGTTCTGGGTTAGTAAATTGTTTAATCCTTTTCACAATTTATATCAAAATGAAATGTTAGCACTTGGAGATTTAGAAAAGAACAGTGAAAATAGTAATTAAATCAGCTGATAATGGATTGTTTGATCTATGTTTAATCTGTTAAATTGCTGTCAGTATGACATAAATTGATTGTTAGACAACTTAATTGCTTAAAATGTGTTAAATGGTAATATCTATTCTATGCACATGAAAGGAGCACTTAATCTGGATTTAATTAATTGATCTGATGACTCTAAAGTTCCTTCCTTACCCATAATGCCCCTTACTTCTGCTTTACCTCAGATTTTGTTTGGTGCTGAAACAGTTCAGACATGGGATCATGCTCTCTTGAGTTGTGGGATAGCTTTTTTGGTAATATTTGTAAGTAAAGAATAGATTTTTCTTCCTCCTACTATTCATTGCTTGCTGGTTACCTCTATTCCTTCCATCAACCCTTATAGTTTTTCTTTATTTAGCTTGGTTTTCTACCTAGCTCTTATTTGTATCCTTCTCCGGTAAATATCTGTTGCCATTGTTGGGGATTCTTCTTCTGCTTTCTTTTCCCTTTTAAAATTTAAAAAAAAAAAAACTTTTTTTTTCTTTTCTAACTTTTGCCTTCTCCTCCTCTTTACCATGGCAGACAAGTCAACCAGTTTTAAGAAATGCACTTCCTGTGGGCACAAGATTCCCAATTCTGATGGCCACAGGAGTGCATTTATGGTTTAGGCCCTAGTCACCTGAATTCCTCTTGTAAAATTTGTGCGGGGTTTAATACCATGGTCATTAAAAGGGAGAAGTAAGCTAGCTCTTAAGGGCCTTCTTCCTGCTTCAGCTCCTCCTTCCTCTGCTTCAGCATCAGGGGCTCAAACACGCTCAAAAAAAATCAGATGACCTTTGGAGCCAAGGGAGCATAGAAAATTCTTTCTCGGTCTCCAAAATTCACTCTGATATTGGAGCTGCTGGCCAAACTTGCTGAACATTCGGATTTGATTTCCTCAGATCTGGCTCCTTCTCCTGCTAAGTCACCTCATCCCCGGAGCCTCTGGTTCTCTCTGGAGCCAATTTCTCCCCAGTGCCGATCACCATTTTTGCAAGAAAATCCTCAGAGGTTGTCTCACCCTGCTTCCACCTCTTCATCCATCAGGTCCTCCGGAAGTCTTTCCAAAGCTGAAGTGGATAGGGTGATGAGAAATTTTCTCAGGGCTCAGATTCAAATGGGGCTTTTACCGTCTCCATCTCCCATGGGATCCATGAGCCTTCAACCAGTTTCCCATCCCATCTTCTCTCTTTCTCTGATCAGACCAGCAATTTCATAGCCATTGGCTCTGAGAGCCCCGAGAGTAAAGATATCAGCTCCGAATATAGTATCACCTTTGACTCTGACTATATCCCTGATTTGTTCTGCTCCGACCCCCCCCCCCCTTGAATAGGATGAGTCTTGGAGCCGAAGAGTCAGCATTAGATCTGGTGGATGTCTTTGACTCCAGTAGTCTTAGAACAGTGACTACCCCTCAGAGTCTTGATTCTGGACCTCAGAGCAGAGGTCTCGGCAGGGTTGGGGCTCGACGGCACTGGGAGCTTCAGCTGTGGTGAGGTTGGCCTCAGCTTCTCTTGGTCCCTCTGCTTTCAAGGTGTTGAAGAGGGTATTTTCTCATCTGAGAATACTCTTGACTCTTACTTCCTTGGATCTTAACCCCATTCCCCCTCTGGATCCAGCTCCTGAGCCTTACCTACCTATTCCACAGGGACAGCCAGCCCATATGAGCTTCCAGGCATTTCCAATCCAGGGACTTCCCGTCTCTGACAATACCTGTAAAGACAATCCCACTGAGGAGGTTCCCCAAAAGAAGCTGTGTAAAAGGAGACACTTAGATTCCCCTCAGTAATCTCTGACTGAAAACACTAATTTTGATGAAGGGGAAGGACCCCACAGGTCACCACTGGTAGATGTCTCCTTCAGAGACATTCTAGAAATCCTTTGCCAAAAAGGTTTTTGGTCCTATGAACCTGCTTCCAGGAGATGGTGTTCCTAGAAGCTTTCAAGTCTGGCCCATCTATGTCCTGGGTTACCTCGCGACAGATGACTTAATAGACCTTGTCTTCTGCTGGGCTTGGAAGGAGCCAGATGATAACACACAGACCGGTAAAACTAATAAATCCACAAACCACCAGTGTTATAGGCAAAAAACAGGATGAAGTGGAGTACCAAGAAAAATGCTTGATCTGCTTTAATGAAAGAGTTATTCATGATAAAAAAATACAGGTGCCCTCGTCCCTAAAGGTTAGGAACTTCATCAGATGTAATTAACAAATGTTAGTTCTCATTTTTAAATATACCACCAACCAGTCACATAGTCACAAAGCTACTCAAATAATTAAATTCCTCAATAGTAATCTCACTTCTATAAATATATCATTAGTTTGCATCATAATTCTCTTATATGCTTGATTAAGCTTGTTGGTAGAAACCATAACATAAGCATCCCCTTTCAATAGTCTCAGCATTCTGTTAACATTGTCTGCTTTGTCCATCAAAACTGTCACCCAGGTCAACAACTTTTATTTTACAGTAATAGAACAGGTGGTACCAAGTAATAGGGGTGGTGCTTTGCATCTGTGGCTTGAAGCAAGGGAGCTCTATTGGCAGTTATTGTTTAATGCATTTAGTTGTCCAGGAATTAATGATTATTGTTCCATAGTTTGTGTATTAAAATTAAAATCTCTGAGTAGGTAGGGTTTATATTAACATGGTTTTATGCAAAATGTTATTAAAATGGTTTATTCATTTTAATTTTATACTGGTACAGCAGTAGCGTTGTTGCCTCACAGCAAGAGGTTCTCATTTTTGATTCTCGGCTGGAGTGCCTTGTGTGTGGAGTCTGCATGTCCTCCCAGCAGTCGAGTGGCCTCCGAAAGACATGTGTGAATGGGCATGCCTTCGCTGAAGGTTGGGCGTTGGTCTGGCAACTCGGCACCATAAAAAAATAGACTACCAATCATTAGCGGACCGGAGTTCCACTGTGGTGACCCCTAACTGGGAAAAGGCAAATAAACTGTTATGTTTTTCGCGGTACTTTTAAGTGTATATATCTTTAAGAAAATGGGTTTTAAGCCACTGTAGCTTTGTGACCATGGGACTGGTTGGCGGTCTATTTAAAAGAAGTCTGAAACCTTTTGAGACAAAAGTGCTTGCGTTTTTTATCACGAATAAGGAGACAGATACCGTAGAACCTATTCCTCGTCTCCCAGATAAGATCCTATCTCCACCCAAGGACAGACCATTTTGGTGTAAGAAAATTCCCATAGTTGCTATGGTTGTGGCAGCCACCAAAAAGGAGCTAGCCGAGCAAAGCAGCTCTGTCCATCCCCCTAACAGAGTCTAGGGCTTTAAACAGGTTTGGAAAACATCAATGCCTTAGCGACATTTGCATTACCATCGCTTAATTATTTGGCACACTTTACTAAATTACACAGAGACTTAATTAAGGAACTCTCGAAGTCTACCCCGGAGTCCATGTCAGCAGAGGAACAAAAGTTTTTTTCCTCGCAACTGGCCACCCTCCAGTCTATCTCGAATGCATCCATGAGATTCCTCTCTCATGCAGCCAAAGGTTCCTCATGGGCTGCAAGTTTAGGCATAGCCATCAGGAGATGTGCTTGCATGAGTTTGTGTGATTTTGTGGAGCCCTTAAAGTCTTCTTTCATCAGTGCTCCCTTTGATGGATCTTCCTTGTTTGGGCCTACTTTTCCAGACAGAGTTTCTTGGAGTGAACAGGATGGAAAGACTTTGTCTGCAGCGGGAATCCATTTTTCTACCCCGCAAGGATACTTTTCCAGGAATCGACACACAGGGGAAAAGATATGATTCCAAAAATCCCAAGGTCCTCTTCAGGATTCAAGAGGGAAAAATTTTCCCAGACGCAGAAGAGGAATTAATGACAGAAGGCACTGCCCTCAAGGCAGAGGGGGACCTGCAAAACCAAGGGTTCCAAGATTCTTTTTCTGATAGGCCCTTTCAGTGTTCCTGAAGAGTTGCCAGACTGTTCTTATCTGGTGGCAGTCAAAGGGTGCTTGTCTTTGCACCCAGATGCCTGGACAACCATCACAAAATTTCTTAGGTGTGAAGGATCATATCCAGAGGTTATTTCATTCCCTTTTTACAAACTCCACCAAATCAACAAAAACATCTCCCTAATGTATCACCCAATCAGTGGGAGTTACCAGCCCTAGAAATTCAAAAGCTGCTTGACAAATGAGTCATCCAAGAGGTCCCTTCAGACTAAAGAGGATCCAGAGTTTACTCAAGGTTCTTTTTAGTGCCATTGAAAATGGGGGAACCAGAGACCAAGTCTAGATCTCAGTCAACTAAATCAGTTAAGAACTCCAAGTTCTGGATGGTCAGGGTACAGTCTAATGTCCTTCTATTGCAATGTTGCAGTATTCTACTTGTGGGTTTACCCTTCTTCCTCTCCAGTTCATCTGGCCAGGTTTCCAAAGAATTTCAGTCCCTCCTGGTGCGTTGGACGTCTGACTTGACTACTGGAACATGGGCCATAAAAGTGATGTCTGTACCACCAGGCCTTAGAACTGTTCAGCCACCAGTCATATGCCAATGCTCCTGCTTCTTGCGGACGGCAGATCAAATTAATGTTCAGATAAGTACACCATTGAGGATTTCTTCAGTCCTTGTTAATTGTATACATTGTTCATGTCATCCGTTAAGTGCAAGTGTGGTCACCAAATTCCCCCACAAAGACTCCCACGTCCAGTGTTTCTTTTGCCTAGGCAAGGAACATGACCACATGAACTGTGCTATTTGCTTTTTGTTTGTCCCAAAGACCTTACATTGCCATTTACAGGCCCTTTACCTTTATATTGAGAATCAACATTTAAAGCAGTTAGTGTTAGGGATGGAGGCCACATCCAAAGCACTGTGTGAACTGCTTAGAAAAAAGGCCAAGGCCTTGCAGCCCATGACATCTGTTGCACCTCTCGCTGCAAAGATGCACATGAGACAACTACAGTGGCACCTGCAGTCAGTATGGACTCAACACTCTCACCCTCTACCACTGCTCCCTTGCCTATGCCCAGAACTGAAATGGTGTCCGGCTCAGGTAGCACAGAAGCAAGGAATCGAATCCCACTTACCACCCCTCCCCTTCCCAGACCATGCACACAGATGCCTTGGATCTGGGATGGGGAGCCAATCTGGGGACAAGGAAAGTACAAGGTTTGTGGACAGACAGACACAAACAAGACCTTATAAACATAAGGGAAATGAGAGCCATTCTCCTTTCTCTACAGACATTCCTTCCCTACCTAGAGCAGGGAATTCTAAATATATTCACAGACAACACCACAGTGTTCTGGTATCTGAACAAGCAGGGGGGAACCAAGTCCTACCTCATATGCAGACTAGCTCTGCAGGTATGGGACCTAGCTACCTCTTGGGAGACTTCCCTCCAGGCAGCTTACATTCTGTCCCTGCACAACTCCCAGGTAGACCACCTAAGCAGAACTATCTCAAACAACCACAAATGGATGCTGCAGAGATATGTATTCCTAGATCTGGTCCACAGCTGGGGTATTCCACAAATAGACCTGTTCACCTCCATAAACAGGCAACTTCCTGAGTACTGCACCAGGACCCCAGACCCCAAGGCACTAGCAACAGATGCCTTTTCAATAACATGGAAGGGGAAATTCTTGTATGCATTTCCCCCCTTCCCACTCATTTAAAGAGTCCCGCTGAAGATTCAGCAGGATTCGCCCAAAATCTTGTTGGTGACTTCCTACTGGCCAAGACAGCATTGGTTTCTCCTACTCTTACACCCGTCCAAGGACAGTCACCACAAGTTACATCCCTCGGTGGACCTATTCACACAGGAAAAGGGAACCCAGATCCATCCACAGTGGCAATCCCTCCACCTCACACTGTGGCAGATAGGGTTGTGATTCCCTTCCAACATCTTTACGAGGACATGCTGAGGTCAGGAAACCTAACACTAGAAAATCTTATCTCTCAGAATGGGAAAGGTTTTTCATCTGGTGTCACAAAAGACAGTTGGATCCGCTGGAAAGCGATGTACCTCTAATCCTGTTGTACCTATTTGAGCTTATGCAGACAGGTTTGTCTTACTCCTCCTTGAAGGCGCACCTGTCTGCCATACCTGCATGCCTGCCCATGGATCTACCCCTTACCTCCAGGCTTACCGCCAAACCTTTTCTCAAAGGGGTCTTGCACATGAGGCCTCCCAAGAAACCCACCCCCTCCTTGGGATCTGAACTATGTCCTAGAGAAACTGACCATATCCTTTTGAACCAGCAGACAAGGCACCCTTGAAGTTTTGCATATGGAAAACTGTTTTGCTGGTAGCTCTGACATCTGCCAGAAGAGTTTCTGAACTGCAGGCTCTTATGGCTAGTCCTCCCTTCCTCGTTTTTCACATGGACAGGGTGACCCTTAGGACAAACTTGCCCTTCATTCCCAAAATTCTGAATGACTTATCCTTGAACCAGGCTATACACCTTCCCACCTTCTTTCCTAACCCACAGGGAGATAATGAGAGAGTAATCCATTCCCCTTGGTGTCCATAGACAACTTAGGTTTTATTTACACAAAACCAAACCATTTAGGAAATCAGACCAGCTGTTTGTTTCCTTTCACCCCAGGGCCCTGGGGAAACCTGTGAGCAAACAAACTGTTTTGGCCTGGATCTCTCAGGCCATTTCCTTCTGTTACCTACACCATGGCAAGACCTTGCAGGGCAATGTCAAGGCCCATTTCACCAGAGCTATGGATTCATCTGGAGCCTTCTTTAAAGGATTAGACACAAACTCTATTCTGTAGGCAGCCACCTGGTCCTCCATTCACACTTTCACCAAGCAATACAAACTGGACCATATCTCCAGGGCTAGGGCAGGATTTGCCTGGGCTATCCTTCATGGTTTCCTGGAAACTACTACTAGACCACCTCCCATGCTTCAGTGAGCTTTGGTACTCACCCATAAGTAGAATAGTGCAACACTGGAATAGAAGAACATAGGAAAGTTGTGTAAAATCTTACCATAACTATAGATGTCTTTCTCTTCCGTGTTGCAGTATTCCTTCCCACTCAGCTCCTCTCTCGTAGGACTGCACTTGCTCTCTTGGGTGATGATGGGCAACCTGTGCCCTTCAGGACTGGCTCCAACTGGGGCTTCTTTGGGGTTCTGAGGGCTGGTGTGTGCAAACATCACTTTTATGGCCCATGTTCCAGTAGTCCCGTCAGATGTCCGATGCACCAGAAGGGATTGAAAATCTTTGGAAACCTGGCTGGACAAACTGGAGTGGAAGAAGGGTAAATCCACAAGTAGAATACTGCAACATGGAAGAGAAGGATATCTGTGGTTATGGTTTGACTTTACACAACTTTCCTTTCTCCCTTTTCAATGGAAGGATGACTGGATGTGCTCCACAGATCTCTAGGATGCACACTATCACATCAAAGTGGACCAGTCACTACCAGTTCAGAACAATGCCCTTTGGTCTCACCACAGCCCCCAGGATATTCACCAAGTGTATGGCAGTGGTAGCAGCACTTCTCAGACTGTGCGGATTCAGAATGTTTCCTTATTTGGACGACTGGCTTCTTACTGCTCCAACTAGGTATCTACTAGACGAAACCAGGGATTACTTACTCCATTTGTGTCAGTACCTATGGATCACAGTCACTCTGTCCAAGTCTCATCTTCAGTCAGTTCAAGTCTTGGTCGTAGGACAGGACACTATCAATCAGTTGGCCTTTCTGCCACAAAACAGAATCCATACTTTAAGAATTCATGTCAGTTAGATCTTATCACATCCTTCTCCTCTGGCAAATATGGTACTCCAGGCCTTAGGTTCGATGGCTGCAGTGATTACAGTATTACCTACTGCTCGCTTTCACATGCAAATTCTCCATTGGACTATGGCAGTACAATGGTTGATTCTTTGACATCCACTGAATTAGCCTATAAAGCTTTCCCAGGTTTGCAGCGATTCCCTACTTTGGTGGATCCAATCCAATGATGTTTGTGGGAACACCCCTTTATCCTTCTTCCCCCAAAGGCCACACTGAGCACTGATGCCTCCCAGTTTGGGGGGGCATTTCTTTAGACAAACTGTTCAAGACCATCCCCAGAAGAGACTAATCTGCATAAAAATGTCTTATAGATGAGAGCAGTCCTTTTAGAACTCTCTTCCTGTAGGAACAACTGCTGTCCAGATGGACAGTATACATAAACAAAGGGAGAGGAACCATGTCCTACGCTCTTTGATGAAAAGCAGCAAGAGTCTGGCAATGGGCAATCTCTTCCAACCACTTTCTAATAGCAATGCACATACTGGGGAAATCCAACATTCTGACAGACAAGCTCAGCAGAACTATTCTAATGCCTCATGAGTGGTGTCTCAATCATGCAGTGGCAGAAAGAATCTTCCGCAGATGGGGTCAACCTTGCTTGGATCTCTTCAACTCATCCCTCAACAAATGCAGCTTTTTTTTGCCCTAATCCACCCTCAGAGGGAGTCACCAAGAGGTGTTCTAGTCCCCATTTGGCCCTCCTGTCTCCTGCATGCCTACACTCCCCTACCCCTAATCCTCATATTTCTTCAGAAAGCACTACGGTTGAAGAACAAGGTTATCCACATTGCCCCTTTCTGACCTCTGCAAGTTTGGATCTGATGTCCTTCTCATTCTGATTCATGCATGGGTCTTGGATCCAGTCCTTGTGTCTGACTTGGCTGCATTCCACAGACTTCCAGGCTTGATGAGCTCCTCCCTTACCCACAATCCTCCATACTAAGCCTAGGTATCTCAGATCTCATTTGCCACCATTCATGCCGGACATGCTCTCCAGTCCTCTGGCAACTAGTTCTTATTTCCTTTCTGCAGATGTGTGACTTTTTGACATAATTATTGCCTTTTTCTTCTTCCGCCCACAAAGATTCTCATTGGTGTTAGGGCAACTCTGTCTAGGATAGTTTGTAGTGATTAGGAGTTTGAACCATTCTCATTATTATAGCTGTTAAGGTTATTGTAGTTATTATAGTTTTTGTAGTTATTATAGTGCCTTAGTGGCTATAGCGATTATAGTTGTAGCTTTAATTGTATTGATAGTTGTTTCTTGGTACCAGTTTGAGTAAAAATATAGATCTGATATCAATATTCATTCTTGACAAATGGGACTTTGTTCCAATCCTCTGCAATGGCTTGACCATTATACAGCTCATGCCAGCCAAAAAACTCCAGAGCTAAGACCCTACCCATAATGCCCCTCTCTTCTTTATCTCAGATCTTGTTTGCTGCTCTGTCAGCAAGACTTGTCAGCTGTTGGTCTCAGTTAAGTCTTAAAATGTCTTGTATTTTAGCTTTTATATATATATATATATATATATATGTATATATGTGTGTATATATATATATATATATATATATATATATATATATATATATATATATATATATATTTTTTTTTTTTTTCTTGATTATACCTTATAATTTGTTAGCTGTATGTGTTTGGATGCTCTACCCATACCTCTGGTACTCTCCGATACCATTGTTTGTAACCCCTTTGCTGTAGTTCTTAGTACCATCATTGACTTCTTTCTCGTCTTATACCTTTTCGATATTTCTCCGCTACCATCTTTGGTAGATCTTCCACGTGTGTGCATGCACGCGCGTGCGTGCGTGTGTTTGTGTGTGTGTGTGCATGCGTGCTACTTTTAGTTGTTACCTTTAGAATTTAATTTCCTTAAAAATAAAAACTTGCAAAAAAGCATAAGGGCACTTCAGGCATCTTTTGTGCGTTTATTGTCTAGGAGCTTCTCATCTCGACCAAAATTGTGACACCTGCCAGGCCTTTAGTAACCAGGTCTTGGACGAGTGTTGGAATAAGCTCATTTTGAAGGGCTTGTTAAAAACTATCTTTAGTAAAGCTTTGTCCAAGTCTGATTCCCTTCCAAAGTCAGACCCTCTCAAAAAGAAGAGCCACTCGGTACATGCATCCCCCATGGCACCAGTGGCACAAAACCGTAAGGCTACGGTTCCAACTACCTCCACGGAACTGAAAGCAAAGGTACTGAAACTACAACTTAAAGAATCCTCAGCACTGACCACTGGTACTACAGTACCTTTGGCACCAGCAACGGCACCTCCATTTTTAGTTTCCAACTTGGTGCCAACTTCTCCAGCAGCACCTCAGCAGGCTCTGCCCACCTCCTCAGTGCTGAAACCAGATTCAAATCTTTTTCCCAGGATGAGGTATTCACCTTCCATAGACCCTTTTGCAGGCCAGTTACCCATTCCCTTTTTGGAATGACTTGAGTCTCCTTCAGGATTGTCCATTTAGTCCTCCAGGAATCTCTGCAAGGTAGACATTGTGAGATTGGTGGATCAGATGTTGATGGCCAGAGGTATTCCTGCCCCTTCTCAGACCCCTCTCCCTCCTGCAGTTGGGCTATCTTCTCCAAGGTCTTCTACACTGTCTCCTCCTCTGACTTCCACCATAGCTTCGGAGCCCAGCACTTCGATCTCCCCTGATACCCGCTGTTCCAGTGCCCTTAGGTATCCCTATCTCTGCACCAAATGTTGCTCTGACTTCTTCATTTCCCTCCACAGAACCAACAAGATTTTCGAGGCTGAGACTCAGCTACTGGTTCCAAGGGTCTTGCATCAGCTCCTGTTTTTTATGCGGAGCTGACCTTGTCTCTCATGGCTTTGTTGGTTGCGGGTCTTTACCCGGATCCTGCTTTGGAGGGCAGACTGACAGTACTGGGTGTGACATCGGTTCCAAGGTGGTGTGTTTTGGTTCTGGGCTCCCACTATTCCTCAGGGAGGTCCTGTTTTCCAGATTATGGAGAGAGCTTTAGCCTCTGCAGGCTCTCAACTGGTTCCTCCTGCATCTGAGTGTCACATTACCATATCTTCTGGCCCAGAGCTGACACCAATTCCCACGACAGGACAGCAAGCACTGAAGCTTCAAGTTATCTCTGTACAGAGCCCATCTTCTTTGGAGTCTTCCTCAAATATCCCCACTGAGGAACCTCCCCATAAGATGTGCAAGTGGAAGCACTTAGATTCCCCTGAACAATCTGTCACAGAGGACATGGATTTTGATGAAGGGGAAGGTTCCCTCTGGTCACCCCCTGAAGATGTCTCCTTTGGAGACATCCTAGAGATCCAGAAGCAGAGGGGTAACTGGAAGCCCTAAGACCTGACCTCAGAGGAATCTGTGAACTTGCAAGCATTCAGTCCACAACCATCTACTTCCTGGGTGCCCCCCACCCGCTGATGATCTTATTAAACTGATCATGCAAGTGGGCTTGGAAGCCCCCGACTCCATCGAGCCTATTCCGTGGAGACCAGACAAATGTTAATCACCTCCTGAAGACCACCAATATTGGACCACGTGTTTAGCAGTAGATGCCATGGTGGTGGCGGCTGCCACCAAGAAGGAACTCGCTAATTAGAGTTCTACTGTTCACCCTCCTAACTGGGAGTCTAGGACAATGGACAGATTTGGAAAGTGGGTCTACGCTTGTGTGATACCCGACCTCTGGGCAAGTAGTAATCAAGGAGCCTCAATCCTCACCATTAGCACCAGTGGGGGACATACATTTGGAGGATGACAAGTACAAACACAGTATTTCCAGATGCAGCTCTCTGCACTGTGTAATTTCCCTTAACAGCACACAGAGACCACAGTCAGTCTGGGGATGGTTTCTTCCTCTTTGTCTGGATCCCCAATAAGACTCCCCACTGGCACATCTATAGAGTTGAGATCTCAACTGGGTGACCAAGCCAAGACCTCCAGCACCCTCTCTGTCCAACCAGTGTGTCTTGTCCCTGCCCAAATGAGGTTTGAGTTATACACACACACCTGGGAAAGGCTGGCACAGGTTTGCTAACTATGCCCGCTTCTGCCCAGGCTATAAGGTAGTTTCCCTTGCCACCAGTCACTCCTTATCAGCTACTAAGGCCCTTAACAAAGGGTGTCCAATCTTACTGTGTAATGTTACTATTAATACACAATAGTTTGACCAAGAGCAAGGCTATAAGGAGTGGCCTGCACAGTGTCACCAAATAAATATGCAAGTACTCCCATGTCTAGACAGACCAGCTACAATGAAAGGTTTAAATATATTTAATAATAGTAAAAGAGCAAGACAATACTATATATATATATATATATATAAGTCTCAAATAAATAAAGAAAAATATCTAAGCTGAGCTTTGCTATATTCCTGACTATATCTAAAAGAATTATACTGTACCCTAGTAACTCACTTCAGAGCAAGCAAGGCAGATGTAGTGAGTGGATCTTGATGTTGTCAGGTCAAAGGCAAATATAGAATACTGGCTCTCACTAAGAGGCTTCCCAAATTAATATCTCAAATATTACTGCTGAGATAGCTTGCAGAATGACCTCATTTCTTGTCATCTGACTCTATCCCAGGTGAAAAACAACCATTGATGCAGCTGGTAACATTTACCATCTGTCTGTGAAAATACATACACAAGGGCTTTTCCTCAAATATTGGCACTTGCTGGAAGTCATAAAACAAAACCTTGCAAGACAGTGCAGAAAGTTCCCTAATTTTAGACATTGTTTCTCCTTGCTGCCATAAAGTAATTTAATTTCAGCTATTTTTCTGAACTTGTGTTCCAGTTTCCACTTTTAAAATATATACATTCAAACAGTTAAGTACTGTAGGTACATTTCTGGTCTAATCCAGTAGGGCATGCTGTGGGTTACATCTTTAAACAGGACTTCATAAAATACTTCTTCAGCACGTCTGTATAAACCACCTTGTATGATATACAGTTGTAATACATTTGTAACACAAGCATATGAATCATGTTGATATTTACAAATATATAATTATTTACAAGATTTGAGATAGCTGGGCTGGCAGTATCTCCTTTCGTGACATTTCTCCCCCACCCTCAGACTCAAGCAAGTTTTTCAAGTGACCCTTGAGAAACGCTGCTTGAGAGGGATGATCATATTTGGGAGTACCTTACCCAGTCCCTGTCTTAAGATTCCAGCTGCCTTGGCATTGCTGTCCTCAGTAAGGTATTGCACTATCCTATCATATACCTGCAGCCCTAGGCTCCACCATAGTAATTTGGGATTTTGCTGACAGGCTCCCTGTAACCATAGATCCCCCTCAGACTCCTCCTGCCTCTTACTGCAAATAATTAGCATCAGGGCCTCCCTATCATGGTAAGGTTTCATAGTGTTAACATGGTACAATTTGTGCCCCTGCCTCCTGCCTAGCAGTTCTACCATGTAGTTAACATCACTGACCTTCCTTACCTCTTTATAGGGTCCCTCCCAGGCTGCCTGTGGCTTGTTGTGTCTGACAGGAATGAGAACCATAACCTGCTGCTCTACAGCATACTCTCTAGCTTGACCATTCCTGTCATACAAGACCTTTTTCTGCTGTTGGACTTCTGCCAGGTTCTCCTGGGCCAAGCCCACGAGTTCCCTGAGCCTTGTCCTGAGGTTTAGGACATACACCACATCAGACTCCTTGTGAGATTCACACTCGCCCTCCCACTCATCACTAATCACATCTAGAGGTCACTTCACCCTATGCCCATACAGCAACTCAAAGGATGAAAAACGTGGATTCCTGGGGAACCTCCCTGTAAGCAAACATCAGATGGGGCAAATATTTGTCCCACTCCCTCTTAAACTGGTCTGCAAATGCCTGTAGCGTGGTCTTGAGTGTAGAGTTTACCTCTCAAGAAGACCATTAGTCTGGGGATAGTAGAGGGTGGTTTTTAGGTGCTTTACCCAGAGGTGCTTCACCCAGCAGTGCTTCCACAGACAAACCAGCAGGTCTGACATGAAATTGGCACCTCTGTCAGACAGTATTTCTTTTGGGAAACCTACCCTGATGAAAATCTCAAGCAAAGCATTTGCCACCTTTTCTGTCTTGATGGAGGAAAGAGCCAAGACCTCAAGGTATCTGTTAGCACAATCTACTACCACTAGGATATACGTCTTCCCTGTGGAACTTGGGGTACTCAGAGGCCCCACAATATCCATAGCTACCCTCTGAAATGACTCCTCAATCACAGGCAAAGGCATCAAAGGAACTTTCACCTTGTCTCCTGCTTTGCCTACCTTTTGGCACTGCTTACAGATCCTGCAGTACCCTGTTACATCTCTGGAAATCGCAGGCCAATAAAAGTTCTCATAATACATCTCTTTGTACACACATATGACCTGCAAAGGGAATGTCATGGGCTATGTCTAGAAGTGCCAATATGGTAGGCTGTGGGCACTACCATTGTATTCTCTCATCCTCTAGCCCTTCCTCGGGTCCACTCTCTATACCGTAATCCTTTGTCACAGTATATAGATTTCCCCTTTCCCTGAGAATCAGGTGCCTCAATGGCTACCTCCCTCAGGCCTTGTAATGTAGTGTCTGAGAACTGAGCCTGTCTCAACTCTGTCTCGGTAACCCTTCCCAGTTCCCCTTCCACAGGAAGTCTGGCATCCCCTAACAGTGATGCCTCACTGTCAGCCTGGGTACTACTACTCACCTCTGCCCTTGCAGTCACTTTGTCCACAGGAGCATCCCTACCTACAAGCAGTTGTGGCTCACCTTCAGTCTCACTGTTACAGGGTAGCTCCGTCCCTGAAGTAACCACCTCACCAGACCTGGCTTCAAGCGTGCTGTCTGTCTGGGTCCCTCCTAAGCTACCAGACCCACATGCTTGTTTCCAAACTGTAACTGCATGCACACAAGGTACTGCATTATCAAAATCATTCCCTATCAGGACATCTGCAGGGATATCCTCAAACACACCTACTTGCTTGCTTCCTTTTTCACTCTCCTAGTCAAGATGAACCCTAGTCAAAGGTATATGGAATGAGGACCCTCCTAAAGCTCTGACTGGAGTAGACTGCCCAAGCAATTAGTGCCCCTCTTTAACCATTGCAAGCTTCACAATGGTTAGGTCAGAGACTCTCTCTGTCTTAGCAGTGGCCTGTTTCTCATCTACTAAGATAGGATATAACCTCTTGTGATAGTTTGGTACCCTTGTTGTCTTCAGACAACTTACTGCTGGCATTCTATCATTCCCACTTACTAGCTCTCCCACCTTGCCTCTGTGGACATCTATATGCTACATGGCCCCATTGATTACATTTAAAACATTTAACCCTTGGTCCTGACCATGTACCTGAACTAGTGGCTTTACCTGCTACTGGTGGACTCTGTTGGGGCAGTTTAGGCTGCCCACTGTGGGTTCCCTTAGACCCATGAGCAGCACTATGTATCTCTTTCCTGTGCAATGATGCACTGCTTGCTAGGTATAGGTCTTTTTTCCCCAACTCATCTGCTGTGTTACATTATCTATCCGCTAACCAGATTCTCATGTCCTCAATTAAAGGGCTAAGGGCTTGTTTCCTCACCAAAAGGTCTGTCAGCCCTTCAAAAGTGGTGACTTGACACCCACTCACTCATCTGTGAAAATAAGTGCTTAACTCAGCAATGTATTCATGCACACTTCCATTTGCCTTGCATCTGTGTTCACAAAACCTTTTAATTTAAGCTTCAAATATTAACTTAAAACACTCTAATAAACAATTTTTAACAGTATTATACTTTAAGCAATCAGTATCAGACAATTTAGAAATAGCAGTTACAGCTTTACTATGGAGTAAGGGGGGGTCAGGAACCATACTCAGACCCCTTGGTCAATATTATATTCTTTACATACCCTTTCAGATGTAAAAAAAACTATCAAAATTGTCATCCTCTATAAATTGTGGAAGAACTTTACTGACCTTTGTTGCTTCTGGAGTTCAGTTACTCTCTAACCCATTACTTCCATGATCCTGCCGAAGAGTCAGCATCTCCTTTTCATGTTGCCTCTGCCTCTCATTCCCTTCAGCTGCCAGACGTCTAAGTCTCTCTGATGATTATAATGCCTTCTGTTTCTCCTTTTCTTCAGCCTCTAAACATCGCAGTCTCTCTGCTGATTCTAGTTCTAACCATTTAGCCTCCAGTTCAAGTCTCTAACTCCAGATGGATTTTTAAGTCCTCTGTAAAAAGGTTGATCTGTCCAGTTTCTGAGAGTTGTACTTCCCCAAGGCCAGTCTAATTGTCTTCCTGGTTTCTTGTCTGTGATGCAGTTGTGACCAAGGCTGCAATCATTTCTGCTTTAATCAGTTGGCATGCACCAGTCCTTTGTCTTGGCACATCTTAGCCAACTGGCTCCTTGTCAGCTTGCCATGCACCTCTGCTGACATCCTTGCCTGCTCTCCCTGACTAAGCTAGAAAAAATAAAACTATCATGATGTGAAATTCTGAATGTTCACTGTATGGCTGACTGAGAGTACAAACACCTTCAGTGCCCACTGTTTACAGGCTACAGGAATTCAGTATCCACATCACTGAATCACAATATGTGGATATCCCACCTCTGCCAACCAATATATGTGACGCCACACCTCTGGCCCAGTAATCAAGGAGCCTCAATCCACACCACTATCACCAGTGGGGGACATACACTGGGAGGATGACAAGTACACACACTATTTCCAGATCCAGCTCTCTGCATCAACGAGCACACAGAGACCACATTCAGTCTGGGGCTGGTTTCTCCCTTTTCCTCTAGATCCCCAATAAGACTCCCTACTGGCACAGCTATAGAGCTGCGATCTCAGCTGAGTGACCAAGCCAAGACCTCCAGCATACACTCTAAACAGTGCTTCATGTCCATGCCCAAGTAGCTGACACACACACTCTCTTTGAGGTTTGAGTTATACACACCCACACACATGGGAAAGACTGGTACAGGTTTACTAGCTATGCCCCCTTTTGCCCAGACTAAAAGGTAATTTCCCCTGCCACCAGTCACTCCTTATCAGCTACTTTAAGGCCCTTAACAAAGGGTGTCCAGTCTTACTGTCCAATGTTACTATCAATACAAATGGTAGTTTGACCATGAGCAAGGCTATTAGGAGTAGCCTACACAGTGTCACCAAATAAATATGCAAGTACTCTCAGAGCTTAAATGTGTCTAGACAGTCCAGCCACAATGAAAGGTTGAAATATATTTAATAATAAATAAATAAAAGAATAAGACAAGACAATACTAAATATATATGTACAGTGATAGAGTTCAAAATCAGGACAGTCTCAAATAAATAAAGGAAAATAAGCTTTGCTATATTTCTGTATATATCTAAAAGAATTATACTGTGCCCTAGTAACTAACTTCAGAGCAAGCAAGGCAGATGTGGTGAGTGGATCTTGATGTCAGGTCAAAGACAAATACAGAATATTCTACCTCACTAAGAGACTTCTCAAATTAAATATCTCAAATATTACTGCTGGGATATTTTGCAGAATTACATCATTTCTTGTCATCTGACTATCCCAGGTGAAAAATAACCATTGATGCAGCTGGTAGCATTTAGCATCTGTCTGTGAAAATCCATACACAAGGGCTTTACCTCAGATCTTGCTATTTGCTGGAAGTCATAAAACAATAAAACACTTGCAAGACAATGCAGAAAGTTCCTAGTTTTAGACATTGTGTCTCCTTGCTCCTATAAAGTAATTTAATTTCAGCTATTATTCTGAAGTTAACCTTTTGTGTTCCAGTTTCCACGATTAAAATACATATATTCAAACAGTTATAATAGTGTAGGTATATTTCTGTTCTAATCCAGTAGGGCATGCTGTGGTTACAGCTTTAAACAGCACTTTGTAAAATACCTCTTCAGCACACGTCTGTGCAAATAATCTTATATGACGTACAATTCTAATACATTTCTAACACAAACATATGAATCATGTTGATAATCACAATTGGCATATAATTATTTGCAAAATTCCAGGTAGCTGGGCTAGCAGTATCTCTTTTCGTGGCAGCTTCATTGACCTTGGCACTCAGGTCATTAAACTTCATGGCACATTTTACTAGACTCCAGAGAGATCTGATTAAGGAATTATCCGATTTTCTCACAGGGGCTGTATCTGACAAGGTGTAGGAATAGGTTGTGTCTCAGTTGGTCACCCTTTAGTCTATACTGAATTTGTGCATGTGGCTCATTGTACACGCAGTTGAGGATATGACCAGGGCAGCAGTTTCAGACGTTGCCATAAGGTGCCAATCCTGGATGTGCTTGTGTGAATTTGTGGAGTCCATCAAGTCTTCCTTCATCACTTCCCCTTTTGACTGATCATCTTTGTTTGGCCCCAAGGTAAAGGACACACTAGCCAGGTTTGAAAAGGATAGAAAGACCCTGCCAGCTGTGGGCATTCATTTTTCTACTCAATGATCCTACTCCAGGAATCAGAGGAGTGGAAAGATGTGGTTCAAGAAGTCCTAAGGGCCTTTCCAGGATGCACATGGTGCTAGCTTCCCTTGGGGTTGAAGGGGGAACTCAAACCGAAGATGCTGACCCTGCGTCAGAGATGGCCTGCCACACCAGGGCTGTAGAGACTCCTTCTCTGGACAACACTACCAGTGCTCATGAAGGGAGACCAGATTGCTTACCTGTGGAAGCAGTCAGAGGAAGACTGTCACTGCACTCGACAACCTGGCAATAAATAACCTCCAATACTTGGGTTTAGAGAATCGTTACCAGGAGCTATCATATCCCTTTGACTTTTTTCCCTACATCATTATGAAAAATCCCCAATATTCCACCCAATCAGAGGGATCAAACAGCCATAGAGGTTCAAAAGCTGCTAGAAAATAAAGTCATCCAAGAGGTTCCCCAGACCATATAGGATCTGGACTTTACTCCTGGTTCTTTTTAGTGGCAAAGAAGATGGGGGACTAGAGGCCGATATTGGACCTCAGCCTTCTAAACAAGTTGGTTCAGCAGACAAAATTCCAGATGGTCATGGTTCAGTCTATTCCCTTTCTAGGGAAAACAATTGGATGTGCACTATAGACCTTCAAGAAGTGTATTACCACATAAAGATGGACACACTCAAGAAGGTATCTCTGGCTTCGACTAGGGGCCAGTCATTATCAGTTCAGAGTGCTGCCCTTTGGTCTCACCACAGCCCCATAGTGTTCACCAAATGCATGGCAGCACTCATGACCCACATGAGACTACACAGATTCTGGGTGTTTCCTTGTCTAGATCCCCAATAAGACTCCCTACTGGCACAGCTATAGAGCTGTGATCTCAGCTGAGTGACCAAGCCAAGACCTCCAGCATACACTCTAAACAGTGCTTCATGTCCATGCCCAAGTAGCTGACACACACACTCTCTTTGAGGTTTGAGTTATACACACCCACACACATGGGAAAGACTGGTACAGGTTTACTAGCTATGCCCCCTTTTGCCCAGACTAAAAGGTAATTTCCCCTGCCACCAGTCACTCCTTATCAGCTACTTTAAGGCCCTTAACAAAGGGTGTCCAGTCTTACTGTCCAATGTTACTATCAATACAAATGGTAGTTTGACCATGAGCAAGGCTATTAGGAGTAGCCTACACAGTGTCACCAAATAAATATGCAAGTACTCTCAGAGCTTAAATGTGTCTAGACAGTCCAGCCACAATGAAAGGTTGAAATATATTTAATAATAAATAAATAAAAGAATAAGACAAGACAATACTAAATATATATGTACAGTGATAGAGTTCAAAATCAGGACAGTCTCAAATAAATAAAGGAAAATAAGCTTTGCTATATTTCTGTATATATCTAAAAGAATTATACTGTGCCCTAGTAACTAACTTTAGAGCAAGCAAGGCAGATGTGGTGAGTGGATCTTGATGTCAGGTCAAAGACAAATACAGAATATTCTACCTCACTAAGAGACTTCTCAAATTAAATATCTCAAATATTACTGCTGGGATATTTTGCAGAATTACATCATTTCTTGTCATCTGACTATCCCAGGTGAAAAATAACCATTGATGCAGCTGGTAGCATTTAGCATCTGTCTGTGAAAATCCATACACAAGGGCTTTACCTCAGATCTTGCTATTTGCTGGAAGTCATAAAACAATAAAACACTTGCAAGACAATGCAGAAAGTTCCCTAGTTTTAGACATTGTGTCTCCTTGCTCCTATAAAGTAATTTAATTTCAGCTATTATTCTGAAGTTAACCTTTTGTGTTCCAGTTTCCACGATTAAAATACATATATTCAAACAGTTATAATAGTGTAGGTATATTTCTGTTCTAATCCAGTAGGGCATGCTGTGGTTACAGCTTTAAACAGCACTTTGTAAAATACCTCTTCAGCACACGTCTGTGCAAATAATCTTATATGACGTACAATTCTAATACATTTCTAACACAAACATATGAATCATGTTGATAATCACAATTGGCATATAATTATTTGCAAAATTCCAGGTAGCTGGGCTAGCAGTATCTCTTTTCGTGGCAGCTTCATTGACCTTGGCACTCAGGTCATTAAACTTCATGTCACATTTTACTAGACTCCAGAGAGATCTGATTAAGGAATTATCCGATTTTCTCACAGGAGCTGTATCTGACAAGGTGTAGGAATAGGTTGTGTCTCAGTTGGTCACCCTTTAGTCTATACTGAATTTGTGCATGTGGCTCATTGTACACGCAGTTGAGGATATGACCAGGGCAGCAGTTTCAGACGTTGCCATAAGGTGCCAATCCTGGATGTGCTTGTGTGAATTTGTGGAGTCCATCAAGTCTTCCTTCATCACTTCCCCTTTTGACTGATCATCTTTGTTTGGCCCCAAGGTAAAGGACACACTAGCCAGGTTTGAAAAGGATAGAAAGACCCTGCCAGCTGTGGGCATTCATTTTTCTACTCAATGATCCTACTCCAGGAATCAGAGGAGTGGAAAGATGTGGTTCAAGAAGTCCCAAGGGCCTTTCCAGGATGTACATGGTGCTAGCTTCCCTTGGGGTTGAAGGGGGAACTCAAACCGAAGATGCTGACCTCAAGGCCAGAGATGGCCTGCCACACCAGGGCTGTAGAGACTCCTTCTCTGGACAACACTACCAGTGCTCCTGAAGGGAGACCAGATTGCTTACCTGTGGAAGCAGTCAGAGGAAGACTGTCACTGCACTCGACAACCTGGCAATAAATAACCTCCAATACTTGGGTTTAGAGAATCGTTACCAGGAGCTATCATATCCCTTTGACTTTTTTCCCTACATCATTATGAAAAATCCCCAATATTCCACCCAATCAGAGGGATCAAACAGCCATAGAGGTTCAAAAGCTGCTAGAAAATAAAGTCATCCAAGAGGTTCCCCAGACCATATAGGATCTGGACTTTACTCCTGGTTCTTTTTAGTGGCAAAGAAGATGGGGGACTAGAGGCCGATATTGGACCTCAGCCTTCTAAACAAGTTGGTTCAGCAGACAAAATTCCAGATGGTCATGGTTCAGTCTATTCCCTTTCTAGGGGAAAACAATTGGATGTGCACTATAGACCTTCAAGAAGTGTATTACCACATAAAGATGGACACACTCAAGAAGGTATCTCTGGCTTCGACTAGGGGCCAGTCATTATCAGTTCAGAGTGCTGCCCTTTGGTCTCACCACAGCCCCATAGTGTTCACCAAATGCATGGCAGCACTCATGACCCACATGAGACTACACAGATTCTGGGTGTTTCCTTGTCTAGATGACTGGCTCCTCACTGCCCCTACAAGGCATCTATTGCTTCAAGCCACAGACTTCATCATACACTTATTCAGTGCCCTGGGCGTAATAGTCAACAATGAAAAGTCTCAGCTGTCTCCCACTCAGGACATAGAATTCATAGGAGCCTGCCTCAACACAGTTTTCTGTATTATAGCTTCTCTACCCCTTCGCAGGCTCCAAAAGATAAGGTGTCAAGTACAGATCATTCTAGTAAAAAAAAAGTGCTTGCCCTCCTTGTCCTTCAAGCCATAGGGTCTATAGCAGCATCCATTACCTTGGTTCCCTTGGCGAGATTTCATATGAGGATACTTCAATGTCTTCTGGTCTCCCAGTAGTCCATTCTAACTCATCCGATGACTCACCCGATCTTAGTAACAGGACATTAGAAAAAGGAACTATCCTGGTGGATGCAGTCGGAAGAAATCCTAATAGTCCGTCCCTTTGTTCCCCCACATCCCAAGGCCATAGTGATCACAGACACCTCCCCGATGGGGTGGGTTGCGGGATTATCTGAGAAGAGCAGTTCAAAGGCACTTGGTCTCCACAAGAGGCCAACTTGCACATCAATGTCCAGGAAATGAGAGCAGTGCTCCTAGTGTTTCAAGCCTTTCAATTGCTCTTCATCTGGGAACAGTTGTAATCCAGTCAGACAACATGTCAGTGGTTTGGTACATCAACAAACAGGGTGGATTCAAATCCTACCCACTTTGCCAGGAAGCTGTCAGAGTGTGGCATTGGGTGATATCTTCCAACCACTTTCTTGTGACAACACATATCCCGAGGAGTTCCAGCGTGATAGCAGACACATTCTGCTGCTTCAAGAGTGGTCTCTGAATCCCAAAGTGGCAAAGGAAATCTTTTGCCGATGGGGCCAGCTTTGCTGCAATCTCTTTGTCTCCCCAACAAACAACAAGTGCAGCAGCTACTTTGCCCTAATCTCACCTCAGGGGGAGTCCTCAAGAGATGCTGTCCTTCTTGATTGGCCCTCTTTATGCCTTTTTCTCGTTTCCCTTCAAACCCCTATTCCAACAGAAAGCCCAAAGGTTGTGAAGCAAAGTGTTTCTCATTGCTCCCTTCTGGATAGGCAAATTTGGTTCCTCTTTTAATGGCCTCACTTGATTCACCATCCATGGATTCTGGACCCAGTTCCAGACCTGCACTCTCACCCGTAGGGATTGGTGCACCCCAATCTGCACAGTTTCAAGCTCACAGGTTGGTTCCTCCAATTCCATTAATCGCCAGGCAGAATAATATAACTTCCCCAGTCAAAAGATTCTTCTGGCCTCCCATAGACCTTCCACCAGGAGACTCTATTCCAGTAAATGGAAGAGATTTTCAATTTGGGCCTATGAAAACAGTTTAGATCCCTTTTCAGCACCTGTTGAAAAAAAAAATGCAATTTTTAGCCACTTTGACCAAGGAGCCTCTGCTTCCACCATTAGGGCCCAGTTAGCAGCCATTTCCAATTTTCACAATGGCTACAGTGACAATTCTTTAATTTCCCATTGCTTGTGCAAGGTCTTTCTCAAAGGTGCCTTACATCTAAAACCTCCATTCAAAGATCCCTTAAGTCCATGGTATCGCACCTTGGTTTTGCAATCTTTAGTACTACCTCCCTTTGAACCAGAAGCTACCTGCCACCTTAAATTCCTTTTCTGGAAAACTCTTTTTCCAGTAGCCATCACTTCCACCAGAAGAGTCTCTGAGATCCAGGCATTATGTGCAAAACCTCTGAATATCATCTTTCATAAAAACAGGATGTTATTGAGAATTGACCCTTCCTTTCTTCCTAAGGTGGTCTCTGAATCCAGTATTAATCAAACAATTGAATTACCAGTTTTCCCCCCAAGTTTTCCAACAAAGGTGAATATTGCTTACACTTACTAGATGTACACAGGTAACTACATTTTTACGTGAACAGGTATAAATAGTCCAGGAAATCAGATCAATTGTTCATTTCCTTTTCTGGTCTATTGGTGGGACAAGCTGCATCAAAAATGGCCTTATCTAAATGGCTGAGAGATTATGTTACCTTTATTTATGCACATAACAAACCAAAAGTTACCTGCACCTGTTAAAGCGCATTCAACCAGATCAGTGGCCACATCAGCAGTTTTTCATTCAAAAGCTTCTATGGACGAAATTTGTGCAGCTGCAGCTTGAGCTACACCTCATACCTTTATCACTCATTACAAATTGGATATGGTCTCCAGGGGAAGAGCATTCTTTGGCTCTATGGTTCTCAATATCTGAGTTGTTTGGCTTCTGCTACATACCTACAATCAATTGCATTACTAGCTGAGTTAAGTACAAACTTGCAGTGTTAAAGATTGTACTGCATTTTATTTTTCTGTGTATTTGTTTCATTGGTCTGTGTCTCTCTGTAGTTATTTATTTTTCTATTTAATTGTTTCATAGAATACTGTGTGTGGTCTCTCTGTCTCTGCAGTTAGTTTCCTGCCTGCCTCCTTGTTCTTGTTCTGGTATTAATCTTGGTGGTTTTAGAATTGCCCACCCCTCCTGTAAATTTGTGTTTGAACACTCCTCCTGGGTCTATCTCATTTTCTCACTCAACCGAGTACAGTGAGGTCATATTTTGACTTCAGACACTCCTACCAGTCCCATCTGATCAGCTCTATCCCAGCTCTATTCCAGTCTAGTGTCACTAGCTCATTTTGCCTAATACAGAAAGAACATTTGTGAAGGGCAAATGACTTAGGTCCTTAAATTTGAATTATCTTCTGTGTCTCCTTTCTCCCTTTCTGTGTTGGAGGGAAGCCTTCTGGCTTATCAGTGGGAGTGGTAAGCACTAGGTAGCATATCTACCACAAGAGTGGTTTCTGTCCCAGAAATTGTAGTTTATTGGTCGTTTGGCAGTTTTTCCATCTCTTTCAACTTACTGGTTTAAAAGCCCACATTTGTGCTTGTTTCCCATATTTTCTGCAACTAGTCTAGTCCAGATACAGATTTGCTGTATCTAAGACTGTTTGTAAGTTTCTGAGCCCCCCCTAGCCTTTCTGTGTTGGAGGGAAGCCTTCTAGCTTATCAGTGGGAGTGGTAAGCACTAGGTAGCCTATCTACCACAAGATCCAGGTACATATTCTTAGTTTTAGACTGAACTTGACAGTCAAGAGTAGAAGGTAAACACTTGCACCACACCACACTTATCACATAGTCCCACTAAACCTACACCACAAAAATCCATACATAGAAACACAAAAACATTCTCAGAGCCTCTCAATAATAATCTGCTTAAGCAACAATGACCTCCAAAGCAGAAACACAAGCAACCTCCACCCCCCAGCACAACCCTAATGACACATACATACAGACTCAGTGTGCCAATAAATCACAGCCCATAAGGCAAACCAACGTACCCAACACACTTGTCATAGGTGACTCCATAGTCAGGCACTCTGATGTCCCACTCACTAGGCTAAACAAGGAGAAGGTTACTGTCAGCTGCCTTTTGAGTGACAGGATCCACCACATAACCCGTGGACTCAGGTCACTCCACAACAAGTATAAATATGACTCTGTCATTGTCCATGTTGGTGTGAACGACCTGAGACATACCTCCCTGGACTACATGAAAAGAGACATGGAAGAGCACCTGATCTTGTAGCCCAGGCAGGTATGACCCTAGCCCTGAGTAGCATCCTGCCGTCGCCCAGAATGATACCGCAGTACAAGGACAAAACGATTGACTTCAACAATTGGCTAAGCTTCTGGTGTCATTCTAAGGGGATCCAGTCTGCTGGGATGACATGGTCGACAGACCACAATGCTTTGCCAGAGATGGCCTGCACCTGTCACCCCTGGGATTCAGGATACTGGCTAAGGCTCTTGCCGCCCCTATAGTGCCTTTTTTAGGCAAGGTTCAAATGACAAATTCACCACCGTAACATGAACAGGCAAGCAAAAACTGAGGGTAATGCTACTCAATGCTAGAAGTCTAAATCTCAAAATGCACTCACTCAAGGCACTCCTTAAAATGGAGAACATCAATATCTGTGCAGTGACTGAGACCTGAGTCAAGGTTCTAGGGAGCACCCCTGCATTACCAGGCTATAACTCATACCACACTTTTCGGCCATCTAACCTGGACCAGAACACCAAAGGCAGAGGTGTGCCCATATTCATTAAGGATATCCATACCTCCAGGCTAGTTGCACAGCATAATGCATCCAAGGTTATCCAAGTGCAACTACCTCTGGCCAAAACTGCAATCCAAATTGTAGCTTGCAACTGATCCCCCACCATGCCCCAGGATTCCCACTCCTCTCTTCTTGATATACTGGAAAGTATTAGGGTTCAACCAAACACCCTAATAATGGGTGATTTCAACTACCCCACCATTAACTGGGAAAACTACTCATGTATCAACTCCTTCGCTCAATGCTTTCTGGGATTCATAGATTCCAATGCCCTGGATCAACTTATCCACACCCCCACCAGGGGCAACAATATCCTAGATTTAGCCATTACCAACATGAGTGACTGGTGTTCCACATCTGAAATCAATTCCTCGTTGGTCAGATCCAACCATAAGCTAATCACCCTAGATATCCACATCCCACCCCTGCCCACCATTAAGGAAACCATGGTAAAAAATTTCTCCAAAGCCAACTTCATGCTTCTTAAGACAGAAGTGGCGAACTTCATGACACCCATGCAGATGGACAATACAATTACGACTGCTGAATCCTACACAAATGCACTCTATAAGCACTTACACAAGTGCATGGATCATGCTATCCCAAAGAGAACCAAGATGCTATCCTCCAAAAAAAGGAAGCCAATCTGGTGGTCCCCTGCCATAAACAAACTCTACAACAGAAGGAAGAAACTGTTGCAAAAGCGAGTAAAATCCCATGAGTGGAAGAGCTCCCTGGTCAGCCTCAGTAAGAAGCTGAAATCCATTATAAGATCCTCCAAAGCTAGCTATGAAAACAAAATCAACACTGATTCTAAGGGCAACCACAAAGCATTCTATAGCTATGTCACGTATCTCAGTGGCAACACCCAGATCTGCTCTGAGTTACAGCACAATGGCACGAAAATTACAGAATCAACTGATATTGCCAACATCCTGGCAGATAGGTTCAGTGCTAACTTTACCCCCCTCTCACCCCTAAAGGGCCCATATCTATACAGGAAGAAGGCAGAGTCCCTGTAATTACATCTATGCAGGTAAAAGCTGCACTCTTTAAAACCAAAAATACAGCATCCATGGGACCAGACAACATCCCAGGCTGCATTTTACATGAACTTCAGAATGAACTGGCACCCCACCTAAGCACCATGTTCAATCATAGTCTCACGTCAGGCTTTGTGCCCACTGAATGGTGACAGCAACAGTTATCCCACTCCACAAAAGGGGAGCCACCACCGATCCTGGTAACTGTCGCCTTATTTGCCTGAAGAGCCTGGTCTGCAAGGCCATGGGACATATCATCATGGAACTCATAAACAAAGACATTGGTAACCTCCAAACTCTGGACCCCACCCAGTTCAGGTTTGTGAAAGGTAGATAATGCCTTCTGAACCTGATCGACTTCTTTGAGGCAGTCACCAAAGCCGTAGACAAGGGTAAGGTGGTGCACACATCCTATCTTGACCTCACCAAGGCTTTTGACACCATCTCCCATTCTGGAATTACAGCTAAACTCACTAAACTAGGTATAAATCCCTATGTCACAAGATGGGTTGCCAACTGACTCACTGATAGAACCCACACTGTAAAAGTTGCAAACTCCAAATTTGACTTCAAACCAGTGACAAGTGGAGTACCACAGGGTTCAATTCTGGGACCTCTCCTGTTTGGTATCTACTTCTCTGAAGTGCAGGCTAACACAGAAGGCCTTTGGCTAATGAAGTTTGCAGATGACTGCAAACTAGGAGCCATAGTCGAGTCTCCAAATGATGTGGACATCCTACAGAAGGGTTTCACTGAGACAGATGCCTGGTGTCAGAGGCATGGCCTCAAGCTCAGTGCTAAAAAGTGCATTGTCATCCCCTGTGGTAAAAACTCTGTACCCATGAACTATCACATAAACGACAGTCTACTTAATACCGAATGTTTGATAAGAGACCTTGGGACCCAGGTGGACAGTAGTCTCTCCTTTGATAATCACATTGCCACAGTAGTCAGGAAATCCTTCTATGTGGCACACCTCATCACAAAAGGGTTCTCATCCAGGAAAAAAAGAAGTCATTGTTCCCATCTACTCAGCACTCAATAGACCCATTATAGAGTACAACGCCCCTTTTGGAATGTACCTCACAAGACATCTGCAACAGCTGAAAAGGCCACAGAGGTACTTAACAAGGAGAATTACTGGCCTCAAACAGATGCCCTACACTGACCATCTCAAAAAACTCCAGCTTTACTCTGTAGCATATCGCCTACTCCAAGGAGATCTTCTGCCTAACATATAAAGCTATGTTAAACCCAGAGGTGATGGACATGCTATACCTTAAGAAATCCCAATCCCTCTGAGCTACACGCTCTAGGGACCTAAACCTTGTCACCACAATAAACAGGACATGCTGGAGGGATAGATTCCTGTCCCAGAGACTTCCTATACTCTGGAACAAGCTACCCGTTTATGTCAAGCAAAGTTCCTCATTAGCACTCTTCAAGAAAAATCTTGATGAGTGGATGTGAAATAGGAAATATACCCTGGGGAATCACTTCTGTGGCCCTGCTTGACAGGGGCACAGGAAATTAACTTTCTTGGGTGGCGTAAGCCAGGGAACCTTGTTGGCTAGGCTTACTTAGGCCCTTGGGCGGATAGCCTAGTACCTACGAACCTGTGAAATATCCTTCCATAAGGCCACCCAAGAATTAACGTAGCTGGAGACTCTGTCCCATTCATCAAGAATGAATGAAGATTGACATCAGATAAAGAAGTTAGGTACTCATCATAACATTCCATCTGTATTGACAATCTTCATTCATTCTTGACATCCCACCCTCCTTCCCCCTTCTGTAGATTTCCTGGGGGATCGAACCCTTGTCCTGGGTTACCATTGGTTTGTTACCTTGGACATTACTTCTGTTACATTTTCTGTGTATTCTCTTGCTATGATCTGCAAACCTGATCAAGGCAATAGAGAGAGGGGCATTATGGGTAGAGTCTTGGCTTAAGAGTGCTATTTGTGAGGGGATCAACCCCAGAGCAATTGCAGATATGCAAAACAAACTGATACTGAAAGGGATTCTGCCTCCCTCCTTTGTTTCTTCTCCAGGGGCTCACACCCTTGAACATGCTATGTCATGTTCTGTTCAAGACCCTAAGAAGCATCCTCATAAGCAACCCCAGGGTGTCATAAGAAACTCTGTCTAAAGTACTAAAATCTTGGAATTCTTCTACACCAAGACCAGGTTTGGCTCCACTGGATCCAAAAGCCCTTTTGGAACCATCTGGGCCTACACTGAAGATGTTATCTGTTCCTTCAGATCTGGCTTCACTCAGATTGATGACTACCTCAACCCCTTTGGAGCCTATTTGTCCCTCGGATCTGAGGATGTCGGATCAGAAAACATGCTCTCCATTACCCTGTACCTTACCTTCAGAGCCCAGGACTTCAGTTCCGAGAACTAGGAGACGGTCACTGGAATCATCCATCTGGTCAGTCTCCTCCACGGTGTCTATAAAGATCCTGCAAGCCCCTCACCAGTCCCATCCTTCATATGTAGCTTCATCCAGATCCTCCAGAAGCCTTTCAGAATATGATGTGGACAGGATGTTTAGGAAGATTATCAGGGCTCAGATCCAGATGGGGGTTTTATCAGGTCTGTCCCCGCTTGGATCTGTGAGCACTTCTACCAACATAGACTCTTCTTCTCTGATTTGACCCTCAGGTTTGGAGCCCCAGGACCTTAGCCATCTGAGAGAAACAGTGTCAGACTCAAACACGTTTGCTTCCTCTACTCTGACAGTTGCCTTGGCCACCTCTGCTCTGAGATCTTCAGATCAGAGCAGGTCTCAGATCTGGGATGTTGAGGTCAGCTCTCAGGGTAGAGGGTCATCTTTCCCCCTTGTGCTTTGGCTCTCGGCAGTGCAGGTCCTATTCAACCTAGGAGCCATGGATCCAAGGCCTTTGTCATGTCTTCTTCAAGGGCTTCAGGCCCAATGGAGTTGAGTAGGGGTTCTCTCAGTCCCTCAGCTTTCCAGGTCATTGAAATGGCTTTTTCTGCAGACAGCGATCTGATCTTTTTGGCTACTGCTTCGCCTCATTGCTCGTCACTGGATCTGGGAAGTGAACCTACATTCCTGTCCAGGGTCAGCCCATTTTGTACAGCATTCAGGATCTCCCACCAAAGGTGGCTCACACCTCTTCCGATACCTCCCCTGAACATCCCACAGAGGAGATGCCTCGGAAGAGGATGTGCAAAAGGAGGCACGTATAGTCCCCATAGAGTGTTTCACTGAAGATATGGACTTCGATGAAGGGGAAGGATCCCCAAAATCACCATCGGAGGGCATTTCTTTTGCAGATATTTTGGAAATTCTGAAACAAGGAGATGGTTGGCTTTCCCAAGTTCCAAAGAGAGGAGGCCTTCAGGATGGGCCTGTCTACATCTTGGGTGACACCCCCCCCAGGGGACCCCCTCATATATTTGGTGACACACCAGGCCTGGAAGACACTACCCTGTGCCTGAACGATCTGACAAAATTCTTTCTCTGCCTACAGATTGTTCTTTCTGGTCCAAAGGTATTCTGCTTGACACTAGGGTGGTGGCAGCCACCACTATGAAAGAACTAGTTGAGCAAAGCTCTACCTACCATCCATCCACTGAACAGGGAGTCTAGAGCAATGGATAGGTTCAGCAAGCATGTATACACCTCAGCCACTTTCACTCTGAGAGTGCTTAACTACTTGGCACATTTTACTTGCCTGCAGAGAGACCTGGTCAAGGAGCTCTCTGAATCGTTGGCAGAGGCCATTCTGACAGAGGAATTTGGAAAGGTTTCTTTGAAGCTGGCCACTCTTTCTTCCCTTGCCAATTTGTCTGTGTGTATCATCTCTCACTCAGCAGAGGATACTTCATGCTGGTCGGCACTGGCATCGCTTTATGCAGACATGCCTGGATGAGGCTTTATGACTTTGCAGAGCCCTTTAAGGCATCTTTTCTCAGTGCTCCCTTTGATGGTTCCTCCTTATTTGAAACATCAGTTAAAGACACACTGACCAACAGTGATAAAGAGGGCAAGACCTTGTCTGCTCTAGGAATCAAGTTTTTCACCCCCCAACAAACCTATTCAAGGAATCAGAGAGGGGTCAAGAAAATTTGGTTCCATAAGTCTTACAGATTAAGGGTTTTTCCCTCCAAAGGCAGAGGAGGGGGCTTTAATAGGAGATGCTACCCCAGAGGCAGAGGTCAGGGAATCCTTTTCTGACAAGCCCTGTCAGCGCTCCTGAAGCATTTCTTGGCTGCTTTTCCCTGGAGGCAGTCGGGGGCCATTTTTCTCTGCATTCAAACATCTGAGCCCAATTAACAAAACATATTTGGGTGTGAACCATTTTATCCAGAGGCTATTACATTCCCTTTTCCCTTACAACTCCAAGAATATGAAAGACATTCACCAACATTCCACCCAGTCAGAGTGAGTGGGTAGTCATAGAAATTCAAAAGTTACGGCAAAAAAGAGTCATCCAAGAGGTCTCAACTGAAAAAAGAGGATCCCGAACTTACTCCTGCTTCTTTTTAGTGCCAAAGAAGACAGTGGACCTAAGGCCAATCTTGGACCTAAGAGACTGAACTTGTACGTAAAGAAAGTGAAGTTCTGGATGGTTATGATTCAGTCTGTGCTTTCTTTGTTAAGGAAGGATGATTGGATGTGCTTTATGGACTTAAAGGACGCATACTATCACATTAAAATAGACAGGTGCTCCAGGAGTCATTTGCACTTAAGGCTGGGAGCCAGTCACTACCAATTTAGAGCCCTGCCCTTTGGACTCACCACTGCCCCCAGGGTGTTTACCAAATGCATGGCAGTGGTTGCAGTTCCTCTCGGACTGTGAGGTTTTTGGGTGTTCCCGTATCTGGACAACTGACTCCTAACTGCCCAACCAGGCATCAACTATCTCATGCCAGAGATTACCTGTTCCAGGTCTCAGATCTCCTAGGCATCACAATAAATCAATACAAATCACAACCAATACCAACTCAATCCGTGGAGTGTATTGTGGCTTAGCTGATCAGAGTTACCCAAATAGCATTGTTGCCCCTACATTGAGCAGTCATCTTGTGAAACCAAGTCCAGACTTTACTAACTCTTCCTTCGCCCTCCGCTAAGCTTGTTCTTCGAGCTCTTGGATCTATGGAGACTGCCATAATGTTAGCTCCTCTGGCAAGGTTCTATATGAATGTTCTCCAGTGAACCTTGACTGTGCGGTGGTCTATACTTTACCAATCTCTATCTGTTCCTATCAAGTTGAGAAAAATTTGCAGAATCCACCTGGAATGGTGGATTCATTCTGAACATGTCAGTTGGTAGACGATTCATTCTTCCCTCTCCCACAGCCACAGTGACCTCAGACGCTTCCCAGCTAGGGTGGGTGGGGGGGAATTTCAAAGGGAAGAAGGTCCAAGGCACGTGGACTCCCTTAGAGACCAGACTGCATATCAATGTCCTAGAGATGAGAGAAGTCCTTCTCTCATTGAAGCCTTTCAGGATGTTCTCCCTCTGGGGACCATGACATTTGACACAGAAAACATGTCAGTAGTCCGGTACAAAAACAAACAAGAAATAACCCATTTTTACCCACTTTACAGAGAGGCCATGAGAGTTTGGGAATGGGTGATCTCTTCACACTGCTTTCTTATTGCCACTCACCTACCGGGGACAACCAATGTGCTGGTGGGTGAACTCAGCAGGTCCATTCTGATATCCCATGAGTGGTCCCTCAACCAAACAGTAGCAAATCAGATTTTTGACCATTGGGATAATTCTTGCTGCGATCTATTTGCTTCCCTTCACAACTACAAGTGCAGCAAGTACTTTGCACTGATCCCCTCACCCAGGGAGACCCTGAGGGATGATCTAGTCTACGATTGGCCTTCCGGTCTCCTCTATGTTTATCCTTCTCTACCATTTATCCCAAAATTTCTTCAGAAAGTCCAGCGGTTGTAGAGCACTGTAATCCTCATTGCCCCTTATTGGCCTCATCAGATTTGGTTCCCCTTCCTCTGGTCTCATCTGAAATATCCTCACTGGATACTGGAGCCCAACCAGGATCTCCTAACCCATTCACCCCTGGGACTCCATCTAAATCTGTCCACTCTCAGACTAACTGCATGGTTTCTCCAATTCCATTGATTGCTAAGGGGTCCAGACTTTCTTCTCCTGTAAAGAGTATTGTTTTAGCTTCTCAAAATGCTTCCACCAAAAAATTATACAAAAGCACAATATCTGGGCCGCTAAAGAGAACATTGATCCTTATTCAGCTTCTATTTCAGCCATCCTCTCCTTTCTTGCTTTCCTGTTCAAAGAGGGATCCAGCTTTGCCATGGTCAAGCTTCAACTGGCAGCCATATCCAATTTCCACTCTGGCCTGTCTTCAGGATCTGTAGCCTCTTTGAGGTTATGGAGAGCTTTCTTGAAAGGGGTTTTCTTTCTCAGACCTCCTATCAAAGACCACACTCCCCCTTTGGGATCTTCCCCTGATTCTCCAAGGCCTCACTCAGAAACCTTTTGAACCAGCTAGTGATTGTGACATAAAATGTTTGTCTTGGAAAAATATTTTTCTAGTTGCCATCACCTCAGCAAGAAGAATTTCTGCATTGCAATCCCTTTCTTCTAAACCACCTTACACTATTTTCCACAAAGACAGACTTTCCCTCTGTACTAATCCATCATTTCTGCCTAAAGTGGCTACTGAGTCAAACATCAATCAGACCATTCAGTTACCAGTTTTCTTTCCCAATTGTTCCAGTAAATGGGGAGTGCATGTTGCTTTTACTGACTGTTCCTATCTTTACAGGACTAAACAGTTCAGGAAATTAGATCAGTTATTTTTGTCCTTTTCACCTAATCATCTGGGGCAGGCAGTAATAAAGATAACTCTTGCCAAGTGGATTACTGATTGCATTTCTTTTATATATGATAAGAACAATTTAAAGCTAACTACTTCTCCTAAAGCACATTTAATTAGATCTTTGGCCACATCTTCTGTCTTTTCATGCAGAATTTCAATAGATGACATTTGTGCAGCTGCCACTTGGTCTAAATCCCATACATTTGTGACTCATTACAAATTGGATTTATTTTCCAGAAGCAGAGCTTTATTTGGCTTGGCAGTGCTCTGGTATATCTTTCCTTGAGGCCACCCAAGAGAGAATGTAGCTGGGGACTCTGACCCATACGTAAATCCGAACGAGAAGGAGAACATCAGATTTTTAATTTAATGTATTTATCATAACTTGGCATTTGTGTTGTCCATTCTCATTCTGATTCACCTCCCCTACCTAGAAAGGTTTATTTCTGGAGGATCTGGGAACCACTATTAGGAACCTTTGTTTCTTATTGAGCCTGTTGATTTATTTATTTTTCTACTTCTTCTTTTCCATATTTTCCTTATGGTTAATGGGCAGCAAACTCGATCTGAGATACCTGAGCTTAGTATGGAGGATTTTGGGTAAGGCAGGAGCTCGAGCCTGGAAGCTGAAGTCTGTGGAATGCTGCCGAGTTGGATCCAAGACCCATTTATGAATCAGCTCAAAAATGGACAGCACAGATGCCAAGTTATGGTAAGTACATAACTTAAAATTTCCATTCCTGTACTCTCACCTTCTATATCTTCCTTGGACAATGGACCCCAGTCCAGATCTGGTATCTCATCCCTCAGAGATGGCTCGCCCAGACATTCCAGGCCTCTCGTTGACCACATGTTGTCTCCAATTCTGATGATGGCCAGACAGTTGAGGCTTTCCTGTCCAGGTCACCAAATATTAATATCTTCCCAGAAACCCACAAACAGGAAATTATACGACAGTAAATGGAAAATAATCTCCATCTGAGCACAACAGAGACAATTAGATACCTTTAGTGCTCCCATTCTTGTTATTTTGGATTTCCTGGTATCTATTTTTCAAGGAGGTGCTAGTTTTTCTACCATCAAACTCATTTCTAATTAGCACACTGGAGATTGTTTCTCTTCTAACTACAACCAGACTATGTAAAGCATTCCTTAAAGGCACTTTTCTACTTAGACCTCCAATTAAAGATCCTACTCTACCTTGGGATCTGACAGTTGTGTTACAAAGCTTGATTCAGCCTCCCTTTGAGCCTTCAGCTAAATCTGACCTCATATTTCTTTCTTGGAAAACAATCTTTCTTGTGGCTGTTACTTCCACCATGTGGGTTTCTGAACTTTAAGCACTCTCTTCAAAACCCCATTTGAATTTCCATAAAGATGGCATCACTTTACATATTAATCCATCTTTCCTGCCAAAGATTGCCTCTGAAGCAAACATCACTCAGATCATAAATTTGCCTGTCTTCTTTCCAAAAATTTCCAATAAAGGAGACTACATGCTTCACCTTATGGATGTACATAGACGGCTTTGTTTTTACTTCCATAGAACAAAGGATTTCCTGAAAACTGACCAGCTCATTGTTTTCTTTCCCCATAACAAATTGGGAAAGCCTGTTTCTAAAGTCACCCTAGCTAAATGGATTTCAGATTATATTTCTTATGTTCATTCTCGAAAAAGTTTACCTTTGACAAGACACCCAAAAGCTTACTCTACTAGATCTATGGCCACATCTGCCACTTTCTGGGCCAGAGCTTCCATTGATGATATTTGTGGTGCAACCACATGGTCCAATGCTCATACTTTTATCACTCATTACAAGTTGGATATCCTCTCCAGAAACAAGGCTGCCTTTGGTTCTGTGGTACTTAGGAATATCCTTCCATGAGGGCCACCCAGGGTTATTGTAGCTGGGGACTCTGCCCATCCATTGAATGAATAAAAATGACAACATCAGATATAAAAGTTATGTGCTCACTGCGTTGTCCATTTTTATTCTTCCTCAACTCCCCATCCTCCAACCCCATCCCCTTCTCTTTGGGAGTGACCTGATATAGTTTGCATTTTGGAACCAGTATTCCTGTTTGATCCCCTATGCTACTCTTTATCTTGTTGTACCTCTTTTGCTTGAGTAGATTATAGTGACAGCAAACTCAGTCTGAGGTAAAGCAGTAGTAAGGAGCATTATGGGTAAGGGAGGAGCTTGACAGTCCAGTCCAGAGTCTGGAAGAAAATTGCTCGGTTGGATCCAATGCCCATTCATTGAGGAAGAATGAAAATGGATAACACAGATGCATAGTTATTGTGAATATAAAACTTTGATTTTTCATGGACCAGATGCTGTAATACCCATTTATTATGGTTTGCCCAAGTTCATAAGATTTTATGTGAACATCCCATGAGACCTATAGTCTCAGAAAAAGGTTGACTCAAGAACCCATTTATATTTATTTGGAAAGTGTATTACAATGCTTAGACTAATTCACAAAGCTTTATTTTGGATTCCAGTTTTTTTTTGCAACAGTTGTATGTTTGGTCTAACAATAAGACATTGGATGATGAAGTTTTATTTGTTACTCTTGATATAGAATCTCTTTTCACAGTTATTCCGAATGATCTGAGTACTGAATCAGTTAGAGATTATTTGACCATTCACACTGATTTTTTTAGTACTAAGATAGATATGTTTTTGAACTGCTTTTATTAGTTTTAGAAAATAATATATTTACTTTCCAATGGGAATATTATTTACAATTGAAAGGTGTAGCAATGGGTATGCCTGTCATAAACACATATGCTAATAACATACTTGACTTATGGTAAAAGAATTATGTTTTTAATAATGTTAACCCTTTTATTGAGAGAATTTTGTTTTATAGGAGGTTTGTAGATGTAGTTATGTTATGGAGAGGTACTGAGACACTTGTGGATGAATTCATTAATTATTTGACGAACATTGTGGGATATTTAAAATTTAAAAATTTAAGAGTCACATTGAATAAAATGGAACAGGGTTTAATAAATACTAATATACATAAGGAAAGGTTAAGAATAATTCATATTTACTCAAACCTAGTATGAACCACCCCGCATTTTATTTAGGAATATACCTAAAGGGCAAATAATGAGATTTCCTAGTCTAAATACTAGTCAAGTCATTTTAGATGAACAGTTAAAGGAGCTGGGACAAGATTTTTTTCAAGAAGAGATTATGATTTTAAACAAATTGAAGCATGCAAACAGACAACTGAGAAACATAGGAAAATCCTTTGATGAATCAATTAAGAAAGATAAGTCAGCAGGCAAGGACATACAAATGACCATCTCTAACAACAGATATACCGGTGTTTGTAAGGATATAGTTGCCAAACACTGACAGATTTTAAAACGTAGATCAAATGGTTTACTGCTAGACAGACCTGTATTTAGTTATAAAAATGCTCAGAATTTGAAACAGTCCCACGGATTTACTATTCCTCCATGCAGGACTAGCTTAGTCCTGCACAGAGGTAGTTGTTTAGGAGCAGGACGGCAGTGTGCCATGCATAATAATGAGGCACGCTGCCTGAGCTCCTAGGCTTAAAGTGAGCGTGTAAGAGTGCAGGGGCATGTTTGAGAGCAGAGGTCTCAGAATATACATGCCCCCGCAATGAAGAACAGCAGAAAGGGGTATGAAATGAACGAGACCACTCATAGGTGACCGCATATCCCCACCAACAATCCCCCTTGTGTACAACAGCAACAGTATACATACATAAAATGAAGAAACCCTTTATTTTTTTTTTTAAATCCGATTAAAGCTAACCGTAGCTGCACGGGTGTGCCCATTGCTTAGCTATGGTTAATGCAGCTTAAATGGCTGAAGAGGATAACAAGGAAGATATATGCAAATGAAGCAGCATAGCAATAGTGTAGTGAGCAGAGCATTCACCTTACGAGCAGGTATTTCCAGTGCGAGTCCCACTGCAGCACATTCCATTTTCCATGGCAAAGCATGTTATGACTAATATTTATGTTGCATAACCCACTAAATAACATATTTTAATGAACTTTAGGGCTGCAGTAAATGCACATGTGAGATGTCAGTGTCATAACGAATAATGCACTAGTAAACAGGTTTAAGCACAAATAAGCAGTAGTAAACATATTTAAGCACTAGTAAGCGGGCTTAAGCCCGTTTGCGCAGTGGTAAGCAATGCCTGCACTGGTTAAGTAATTCTGAAGCTGTCTGTAAGCAGATGTAATGGCAGGTTAGCAGTACTTACCATTGTGCAAACCCACTTACAACTGCTCAAAAGTGCCTTAATCACTCTGTATCCAAAGGCCCTTGTTCTGCCCATCAACAAAAGAAACAACCATGCAGGTCTCGAACCCAGGACCCTATACACCATAGTCATAGTAGTTAATCACCAAGCCATCACAGAAGTACAGAAGAATGAGATATCAGCAAACAAATCCTCACCATAGTAAAACCAAACTGAACCTGTGAAAGGAATAAGTATACAGTCATATGTTCCATAACTCTCTAGATAAGATAAATATGTGAACTGGAGTACAACAGTAAGCCCAGAAGTGAGGTGTAATTGTAATAGAGTGTTGAAGTCCCCAATAAAACACAAGGACCTCACATAATGTACGTACACATTAATCAAGGATACTAGGCAGATATGTAAGATGTAATGAATAAGAAATCAAAGCCAAAAAGAAAAAATAATGCAAAGTCTAATGTAAGCAACACTAAGCATTGCACAGGCCAGCTTAGGAGGTGTAAGCAATGTGTAGGCCAGCTAACTCAATGTGCCCATTGTTATACCACTTTAAACAATGTCAACCTTAGTTAAGCAGGTTTGCCCATAGCTTAGCCTTTTCAAAACAGGCCAATCACGGAAAAGTGCAGGAAATCGGCCCTACTTAAACCCAAGAGGCGGGAATACATCTCATAACTGGTTGTAGCTTCCCCTTGCAGGCACTATGGCATTAAGAGGAGAAGGTGTGCGCTGTCAGGTGCAGTGCTGGTGCATCCAGGAGTCCAAGGTCATGGCAGGACTCCTTGTCAAAGACTATGATCAGAGACTGCTGCAGGGTCAGTACCAGGGCTCTCAATGTAAGGCAGAGGCCTGGGATCATCTTGTCCGTGACCTCACCAGTGCCACTGGCATACCCCTAACTGGTGGGCAGATCAGGCACCACTATGCTGACCTGAAGCGGCATAAGGGGGACCTCTTGGAGGAGTGTCTCCAAGAGGCTAGAGCATCAGGGTATGTTCCAGCCATGTGTATCACCCCAGTATGTGTGTAATAATTGCCAGCTCAGGTATACCATGGATAGGTATGGCTAAATATTCCTCTTATGTCCCCCACAGCTGCAATGGAGCAGGCTGAGAACCAGGAGGCCCACATCAGTCACCTGGCGAGGTTGCAACGTGAGCTAGGTCAGCAATACTCATTCATTCACTGTCATAGGAAATAAAAATAAAAGTAGTATTAAATGAATTGCTTGTATAAAACCTGTATTGTTCGAGGCAAGTACTGCATACACTAGAGAATATGGCAGGAAGAGTCTCATATTGTTTATAAGTCAATAAAAGTGTAATAGCCTGACAAAACAGGTCTAACTGCTGGACTGCATGTGTATATCCTGGTATCATACGGTAATGTAGATATGTAATCATGTAATAGTACTGTTGTATTAAGCACTGTTACCCACACCATACACCATAAATTGAATGTGTAGGAATGCCTGTATATGACAGGTATAATCCCAAGAGGTCATTTAGTACAACTGAGAGACACATAGACAGTAAACAGGGAAAATGCTGACAACATAAAATGAAAAGCACATGCAACTGAGATCTGAACTGTTGTTTTTTAGCACACACAACCACGGTTCGAATCCTGCCAGTGGTAGTAGCCTGCATACAGAATCATAACCCCACAACTGTACAGATATGTCCAGAATGTCTATTAAAGTGGTCCATATCTGTTGCCTATCAACCCATCCCCCTGGGAAATCAGTGGGATGATCCCAGACATATAAGTTCATAGGTAGGTACTAGGCTATCTGCCTGAGGGCATTTTTAAACCTAGCCAGAGTGTGTCGGCTTTCACCGCCCCATTAATTAGTTAACTGAGCCTCTGTCAAGCAGAGCCAATGAAGTGATCCCAGGGGTGTATTTTCTGTTTCCCATCCACTCGTCAAGGCTTCTGTTGAAAAGTGTTAGTGAGGGGCTCTGTCTAATGTAGTTAGGAATTTTGTTCCAAAGCATGGGGAGTCTCTGTGACAGGAATGTATCCCTCCAGCATGTTCTATTTATTGTTGTGGTGAGGCTTAACTCACTAGAGCGCATGGCTCGCAGTAACTTGGATTTCTTTAGGTGGACCATGTCCATCAATTCTGAGTTGGACATGGCTTTGTAAGTCAGGCAGAGATCACCTCTGAGTAAGCGATATGCCACTGAGTACAGCTGGACTTTTTTCAGTCGGGCTGCATAGGACATATGTTTGAGGCCAGTAATCCTCTTGGTGAGCTGCTTTTGTGGTCTTTCCAGCTGTTGGAAGTGTCTTGTGAGGTACATCCCAAATGGGGCATTGTACTCTATGATGGGTCTGATGAGTGACGAGTAGAGTGGCATTATAACCTCTTTATTTCTAGATGCGAACCCCTTAGTAATTAGATGGGCCACATAGAAGGATTTCCTAACTACTTTGGCAATATGATTGTCAAAGGAGAGATTACTATCTACCTGGGTCCCCAGGTCTCTTATTACCTCTTCTGTATTAAGAGGTCTGCCGCCTATATGGTAATCCGTGGGTGTTTTGTTTTTCCCAAACTGGATGACCATGCATTTTTTGGCATTTAGCTTGAGGCCATGACTTTGACACCAGGTGTCTGTCTCAATAAGGCCTTTTTGAAGGATGTCCGTGTCAGCCGGAGAGTCAATTATGGCTCCCAGTTTGCAGTCATCGGCGAACTTGGTTAGCCATAGTCCTCCTGTGTTTGCCTGTACTTCTGAGAAATATATGCCAAACAGTAGGGGTCCCAGAACCAAGCCTTGCGGGACACCACTTGTGACTGGTTTAGAGTCGGACCTGGAGCCTGCTATTCTTACCGTGTGAGTTCTGTCTGTAAGCCAGTTGGCAACCCATCTTGTGACGTAGGGGTTTATGTTCAGGCTGGTGAGTTTTTCTATAATACCCGAGTGAGGAATGGTGTCGAACACCTTGGCAAGATCAAGCTAGGCTGTGTGAACCACCTTTCCCTAGTCTATGGCCTTGGTGACTGTCTCAAAGAAGTCAACCAGGTTTAGTAGGCATGATCTGCCCTTAACAAAGCCGAACTGGGTCGGGTCAAGTGTTTGAAGGTTCCCAATGTCTTTGTTAATGAGTTCCATGATCATGCGCTCCATAGCCTTGCAGACCAGGCTAGTCAGGCTTATGGGGCGATAGTTACCAGGGCCAGTTGTGGCCCCTCCTTTGTGGAGCAGAATAACCATTGCTGTGTGCCATTCTATGGGCCTGTAGCCTGTGGAAAGGCTGAGGTTGAACAGTGTGTTTAGGTGGGGGGTTAGTTTGTTCTGTAGTTCATGCAAGACGCAGCCTGGGACACCATCTGGCCCCATTGATGCTGTGTTTTTGGCTTTTGAAATGGCTGTTTTCACCTGTGCTTCTGTAATTTCCGGGACACTGCACTTTTCCGGTATTGTTATGGGCCCTTTTGAAGGTAAGAGGGAGGTGAAGTTTGTAGTATATAGGCAGCAAACAGGAAGTACAACTGATTGACACACAGCTATAAGAGCAAAGCTGGCACACTAGCAACTCCCCAATACCTTATGTGACTAAGAAGCCACTTATGTCCCATTTACACCCCCACTTGTCAAGCTGTGGTCAGAGTGTGTACAGTAACAGAGTGAGATGTATGTGCATAATAGTAATGTGGAATCGGGTACTGTGTGTGGGAACATTCTTCTTCTTTTTCCCGGTTAGGGGTCGCCACAGTGGATCACCTGTCTGCGCATGATTGGCAGTGGAGTTTTATGGTGTTGAGTTGCCAGCCCGGTGCCCAGCCTTCCACAGAAGGCACACACATGCACACACTCACACCTAGGGCCAATTTAGAGTGTACAATCCACCTACAGCATGTCTTTGGGATGTTGGAGGGAACTGGAGCACCTAGAGGAAACCCACGCGACCACAGGAAGGACAGGCAGACTCCGCACAGAAGGCACCCCAGCCGAGAATCGAATCAGAGAACCTCTTGCTGTAAGGCAGCAACGCTAACCGCTGCACCACCGTGGCCTCCCTGTGTGGGAACATTTAGGTAGTGCTAATAAACATTCCTCCCACAGGTCTGTCAGATGCCCACACTGTGCCCAGAAATACAAGAATGATATGCAGTTGCTCTGAATAATGAGGTATTACACATCACTGTCTCCCACACTGTCCTACAACATATAACTGTCTAGGAAATCTGTATATGAGTGTTGTAATACAAGGTCAGAATGCAAAAGCACAGGGGATTAATAAGACAGAAAGCAGATAGGAGATATACAGCAATATCTGTATAGCATGTGATGGACAGTGTTTAAGTTGTAGCAGACAAAGCCATGGTCTGAATCCTGGGAGTGGAATTAGGCTGCATACAGATTCATATTCTACAACTGTACAGATGAGGCCAGAATGTCCAGTATATGTGCCCATATCTGCTGCCTTTCCCCCTGTTCCCCAAGTAAGTCTATGGGATTACCCTAGATGTTTAGCCAGCAAACATGGAATACAAGTGATTTTCAAACATCATGAGAACACACCTGTCACTGTAGCAACCCCCAAAACTGTTAGGAGAGTAATATTTCAAGTATGTCCTATCTACACTCCCATGTTGTCAAGCTGTGACCAGAGTGTGTACAGTAATAGAGTGAGATATATGTGCATAATACTTATGTGTAATCCGGAACTTTGTGTGGCAACAGTCCAAGTAGTGCTAACTAACATTGCTCCCACAGGTACGTTGGATATGAACACTGTGCTGAGAAATACAGACCATTATAACCTGTACTGGTACTGTTCACTCTAGTATTGTAGGGAATTGTGAGTTTTGCAGTTTCTCTGAATAATAAAGTATCACTGGCCACTGTCACCCACCCTACATAATATAACTGTGTAGGAAAGCATGTATATGTGTGTGTCAGGTCACTAAAAGTAGAAGAGGGCAATATTCTAGATATGTCCCAGTACACCAGCATGTGGTCAACACATGGCCAGAGTCTGTGCAGAAAGAGTTGGATAGCTATGTGCAAAACATCAACCTGGAATCCAGGAGTATGTGAAGAAACAGTTAGTGTTAACAAACATTCCCTCCACAGGTATACCAAGTAAGAGGTGTATACTGCAGGTATAACCGGTTCATGTGTAATGATGACAACAGCCATATCTCTGTCCAAACTAAGGCTATAGGCAAGGGAGCCCGCAGGATTTTTTGCAGGGGGTGTAAACCCAGAGCCCCACCCACACAGCTCCCCCCGCCCCCTGCCAACACAGCCCCGCCCAAGTCCACCCACCAAGCCCCGCCCACACAGCCATTCCAGTGTCCCATTACTTGGCTATTTCTCCCCATTTGCCGTAGACACTGTTCAAATCTCTGTGTGCATACTGTTTTATGCTTTAGTTCTACAATGATTACAGACAGTTGGATTTAATTTACAACTTTTATTTCAAACGTTATAGCCCAATCACTGATAGACATTTACTAAACCTAAACAAAGCAATAGTCTTACAATGAAAACAGACTTGGCATTAAAGCTTCTCAACTTTTGAAACTCACATTCACTGAAACAGCATTGAAACCCACATTCAAAGAAATGCATCTGGCCAGTGGCAGGTTATTTACCTTTGAACTGTTTTCAAGCAATAGGCTCCTTGCACACTGTTAGGGCCATGCAAAAGTTATTTGATTTACCTGATTGTATTAATTATAATATATAATTGAATTATACCCCTTGTATTATACAGCAACACTTGTTTGAGTGTGTTTTAAATTTATAGTTTTGAGCATTTTTCCAGTAAGCAATGAAACAAAAAATGACAAACTGCCCAATTCAGAACATTTCAACCATAAAAGGTCACTCATTACAATCCACCAATATCAGTCAATACACACAATCTCTGCCGAAGTAAAAATAATCTGAATAATTCCACATTAAAGATATCTGAAACTAACGAAGAGGTTGTTCCTAGAAAACAACTGTATATTTCAGTGTTTCATCTACAAATTCAGTGCCTGCTGCCATCAAAGAATAAATTGCCTATGTTAAATTAAAAAAATGGTAAGCTGGTATATTGCAATAGAAAATGGATGGCAAGCTTAAAAACAGGTTCATAGTTACTAGGCATCTCATCCAAAGGAGGACATCCTCAGGACTGCAGCATACAAATGTACATGCTGTAGGAGTAGAACCACAAGCCTCTACATTAAGATGCAAGTATTCTACTTGTGGTGCTACTAACATAGCTTTAGAACTTTATACCACAATAGAGATACCATTTGCTAAACAAAACAGATGCACATTGTAAATAGACTTGGCATGAGCAGCAGTAAACTTCGCTTCCCTTAAAACTCACAGTTCCTTGAAAATGCACTTGAAAATAAATTCCACCTGCTAACTCTAACTTGGGCATTTCACTTTCTCTCTCTCTCTCTCACACACAAACATACATACCACAACCCTCAAGGCCTCAACCTTAGTGCAAGAAATCTGGACAAAGCCTAAAATAAATAGGGACAGATTATAAATATGGCTCTCATAAACTTAGAAAATTGCAAGAGTAACAGGATTTGTGTTAGTATGCATTTTTCTAAATGATATGACGTCTAAAACTGAAATGTCTTTCATTATTTAGCAACTTCAATCCTTTTTAGGAGGAATATGGGGCAAAAATCTGGACATTCTGCAAAAACCTGGACAGCTAAGGGGTATGCTACCTCCCTCTTATACACACACACACACACACACACACACACACACACACACACACACACACACACCAAATAATTCTGGTCATACTTGAATTAGTTCTAGGAAGGTTGCACTGAATGGAACCGTGCTTGATCTGAAGTGGGTGAAATCCTGGTAGCCAATGATAATAACTGTGATCTGCAGCTCAGCAATGTGAAGCATTAAAGCATTTTTGGCAGAGCATTGTTTCACCACTACCTATTGTGTTTGCACATAAGCTGTAGTTATTTCAAACATTTGCCTTTTTTGATTACTACAGAGTACATTTACCCACCAGAGCTATTGTGTTTTGACTTCACTGTGGAGCTTACCTAGTTGCTGCAGGGCTTGGCTTTTAAGTAAGGTAGCAATGCTTATTTACCATATACCATTAAAACCACCCAACTACAAGTGTACTAACACACAGACACTGCTATAAGACACTGGTCCCCAATAAATGTAATGGGCTTCTGAAAATACTGTAATCCTGTCCTTTTATTACAAATACTGTCATATGCATTTCAATACCCAAGGCTTATACATTATCTAGTTATGTAAATATTCTTTGCATGGCAACAATGAAAAGGCTTTCAATGTTGGTAATTCTTTAACAGTATGCTTACTAAAACTTACTTGCATCTTACAATCTCCGACAAGCTTACCTGATGTTCATTAAATCATGGCTACTTAAACAGAGCAACAGGGCACTGTGATAGCATGCATTTCCTGAATAATAAGAAGCATAAATCAACAGTATAAAAATCTGATAGAAAAACAGAACATTCTGCAAAATCAAGGACAGATGAAAAGCCACTGTCGTATTGTGATCTACCCTGGATGGGGGAATACTCTGCACACTTACACTGCATAACTGCTCCTTGCCTTCCTTGGACACATCCAGAACCACTACAATGGGGAGTGGGGTGCAATAAGTATGTCATAATTTGAAATGTCTCTGGCTGACAGTGATGACTCTGACACTCATACCTCTCAACTTCAGAGCAAGAAATCTGGACAAAGCCATACATGGAACTAGAAGTGGGACACAGGCCCAAAAATAAGGCCAATTTTTAAATATTGCTCTTATTAACTTAGATAATAGAACAGTAGTAGATCTTGCATTAGTACGAATTTTCTGAATGGTATAAAATCTGAAACTCAAATGTCTGCCATTATTTTCTAACTTCAATCTTTAATGACTTGCCACTAATTTTCCAGAAAACCACAATTTTATGAAAAACAGACCAAAAATGTGATGTAAAAATATAAAGTTGCCTTACAATACAGCTGGGAATCTATCAAAAACGGGACACCTTTTTAATATTAACACTGTTAACTTGAGCAGCTAACAAAATAAGAGCATCTACATGCATTTCTGAAATAAAAGTAATCTATAACTCTGATCATTACAGTTATATATAATTGTAAACCCTCCACATTTTCTTCCAAAATTGCCATTTTGGAGGAGGGATTATTAGGGGAGAGCAACATTTTGAGCCAAAATTGGGGACAATTGAGAGGTTTGGATATTCCTAATCTACAAAGCGATTTGCACGTACCTCTCAACCTCTTAATGCAGGAAATCTGGACAAGGCCAAATATATTGGGGGAACATATAAACACTACTAAAAATTGCTCTTGTATAAACTTAAGACAGTCTTGCATTAGCATGCATTTTTCTGAAGGTTATGACGTCTGAAACTCAATGTCTGTCATTTAGTGCCTTCATTCCTAAATGATTTGCTAGAAAACCACAAATGTTATGAGGAACAAACCAAAAATAAGAAGGAAATAGCTATTCATTCTGCAAAAATATGGACAACTGAGAGGTATAGTTCAACCGGGGCTGTCTGAGTTTGTGACCCTTCCCCCCTCACAAAATCATGGTCGAATGGAGCCTCCCCCCTGCAGCCATTCCAACATCCCAATCCTTGGTTATTTTGCCCCATTTACCATAAACACTGTAATGTGCATACTGCTTTACTTCTGCAATGATTTAGATTTCATTTGAAAGTTCTATTTTGCATTTTACACACAAACCCTAATAGATATCTGTTAAACAAAGCAATGCAGTCTCACAATGAAAATAGACTTAGCATTAAAACTTCTCTGCCCTTGAAACTCACATGCATTGAAACAGCATTAAAACCCACATTCAAAGAAAATACATTTTGCCAGTGGCAGATAAAGATTAACTCTGGGCTGCTTTCAAAATCATAGGCCCCTTGAGCATGAAACATACACATGCTCTTTGATACACCTTCCTGACTGTATTACATTACATTCCTTGTACAATACAGTACAGTTGTTAGAGGGCATTTTAAATGTATTGTTTTGAACATTTTTCCCGTAAACAATTAAACAAAATGCATGCACCAATGACAGAACTGCCCAACTCAGAACATTTCCATCATAAAACGTCTACTCAACCTTCTATAGTCCATCAGTATCAGTAAATATGCATAATCTCTGAAGTAGTAAAATCCACATTAAAGAAATCTCTAACTAATAAAGAGGTTGCCTGCTAGCAAACAACTTTATATGTCATTGTTTCATCTACAAATAAAGTGCCTGTTGCCCTTGAAGAATAAATTGCCTATGTTGCATGCATTAAAAAAATGATAAGCTAGTAATACCGCAATAGGGAATGGATAGTAAACTGATAACAGGTTCATAGTTACTAGGTATATTTGCCAGAAAGGACTGCAGCATCCACCCCCTTTACAACACAGTACAGTATCAGCAATGCATCTACCTACTGTGGGAGTAGAACCCACAGCCTTCTGCATCAAAGCAAGTACACTACCTGTTGTGCTATTAACAATGCAAGCAGACTTAGCATAAGCAGTACTAAACTTTTGTTCCCCTGCAGCTCTCAGCTCCTAGTAAAATCTACCTGACACTCAGCTGTATCTCTGAACTTTGCAGCACAAGATATCTGGAAAAAGCCAAAATTTATGGGGGCGGGGGAGACAAAAGGCCAAAAACCAGGGACACATTTTAAACATTGCTTGTATAATGTTGGAAAATTGCTAGAATAAAATGCTATGTTACCACCATACATTTCAGTGCCACGTCTTGAACCCAGGGGACCCTGTGCAAAACAGTCAGAGAAAAATACCAGTATGCCAAATCAGCTGAAACAGAGGAAGACAAACTTAAATGGCTACTATTTAGTGAATTCAGTTCTCACCATAACTGTCAACCTCTTAGCAAAACACACCTAAAAAAAGCCAATAATGTGGGAATACAGCTGCCAAACATATTCAGTGAATTCAGTTCTCACCATAGCTCTCAACCTTAGCACAAAATACCTGGACGAGGCCAATAATGGGGGAATACAGTCCCAAAAATATGAGCAAATTTCAAATATCCATGTTATAAACTTAAGACAATTGCTAGAATAAAAGGTTTTGTTTTACCATGTACTTTCTGAATAATATGAAGTCTGACATTCAAATGCCTGTTATTTTTAAACATTTGTTAACCAGGAAACTAGTCTGACTTGGAACAAAACAAAGCCAAATTTCAGCAGAGCAGGGAGAAACACATCTTTGTAAGGGATAGGAGGGCATGCAGAGTCCACACAGAAGGCACCCCAGCTAAGAATCAAGCCAGAGAACCTGAAGCTGTCAGGCAACAATGCTACCAGTGCACCACTGTACTACCAACCTTTGCAAGCAAATATGAAGATACAGAAACCACAGATTTTATGACGAACAGAACAAATATGAGACAAAAATCTACATTTTTTTTTTTTTTTTTTTACAAATAGTGGTGGGTAGGGAATTCAGGTCCTTGCCTCCTACAACCGAGGTACACTATGTGTTAACAAGGGCATTTTACACACACACACACACACACACACACACACACACACACACACACACACACGTTAACCTACCTACCCTAACCCACACATACAACTTAAAAACAATCTAACTCAAACTCCCACCCAAAACCCTTAAAAAATGGCCACTTACTTTACACTCCATGCAAATCCATACACCACATCTAACGTAAACACTGCACGTCACGTAACGTAAAGCCATAAACACAAATTTGAGATATTTGGATTTGCGATTATGCACTTTCAACATTTTGAAATTCGGCTTTATAGTCTTGTAATGCTGAAATTCGAGATTTCAGCATTTCGAGATTATAAAGTGAAATTTACATATATGTATATATATATATATATATATATATATATATATATATATATATAGATAGATAGATAGATATGGAGTTATATGGAGTTTAGCAGTTAATGCTCAAAATAGTTATATACTAGCAACAGTTCTACACCAAGCAGAGAAACTGTGATAATATTTTTAGGAGGTCTTGGTGTGCAGGTTTACAGATGAAATAGAAAGCATTTGTTCAAGGCACAATTTGAGGAGGTGTAAGGATTAGAGTGGCTACTGCAGCAATACCAATCCCAAAGGGACATAAACTGCTATAAAGCACCGTTATCGTTCAGAGTAAAAATAATCCTTCTTCTGGTACAGGCATTCAGCATAGAAAAGAGTAATCCTAAAGTTTACTTTGGGTAATGTCAAAAGCATTAGTTATTTATTAATAAATTAATTATTGTTTAAGTAATATGTCATTTGGGAGAATTCTCTGGAAAATATATTGTGTCTAGACAATACTGGAGACATGTAAGACTGATTATAGAATACAAATTATGTAAAATCTTAAAGGTAACTTTTTTCCAAACCTGATATTAATATCACTGACTAACCAAATGCTTTGATTTCTGAATTAATGTATCCTATGTGACACACTCGTTATATATGGTTTTGTTACAATTAATTTAGAATCGGTGCAAATTTAACTGCTATATATGCATTCACTACAATAAGTGCCTGCTGAAATTCTACAGACCTGTTGTAATCCTCCTAATTTCAGATCTGCAGCTGTGAATTTGGAAGAACTTATACAAAGTCTGAGTGTGAGAAATCTCTGGAAATTACTCCTGTTCTGTAGTAGCGGAACATGGAGTTTTACATATAAGTTGAAGGCTGTGGGTAGTACCACTCCTTTGTTAGTCAGTATGGGGCCGAAGCCCCAACAAAAAAAAGCTTTAGAAGTGCAATAAGGAGTTTCTGCAATGATTGTTTGCTGTTGGGAGCCACACACACACATATATATATATATATATATATATATATATATATATTTTTTTTTTTAAAGTTAGGGAGTAAGGCATGTGTGTATATAATGACAACGGAGAAGCCATAACTTTACGCTGGTGAAAAAAGCATATCCCAGATTACATAGACACACACAAACAAACAAACACACACACACACACACACACACACACACACACACACACACACACACACACACACACACACACACACACACACACACACACACACACACACACACACACACACACACACACACACACACACACACACACACACACACACACTGTAATCAGTGTAGTAATTTGTTAATTGCCTTTGGAGCGTTTCTCCCTGGGCCTCCACCGAAAATGGATTTTGCCCAGTCACACTATCCCAGTAAACAAATGTTAAATAAATAAAGTAGCTTATTTTATTCAGTTAATTAAGTAATGGTTCCCTAAACTTTTGAGTCAAACTGAAGAGATATCCCCCAAGAGTTTTAGGGTTACTGATCACATAGCAAATATTTCAAACATCATTTCAAATGTAACACCCTGTTTAAAATGACATGTGAATTAATACATTTCAACAGGAAAATAAATACCCCACTTATGCAGGGGTCCAGGGGCTATGCTCCTTGTACTTCCTTACTTAACATAATTTGTTTATGCCTTCAGCAGCTTAGGGGGGGATGGAGGCTCCACCATGTTGAAATCAGTGTTGACTGACATGCACTTTTGACAGGATCTGCATTGCATCACATTATATTGCAAGTGGGTATTAAGTCAGTGTTATGCTGCTTAATGGGAGGTTATTGTTTACCTCTTCCAAGGATGGAACAGAATTCTGTGGCAAAAAGAACAGTGATTTTGTGAACATTAGAAAATTGAGTGGGCAATACCATTTAGATGCAAGAATGAAGAGAATACTGAAGTAGGCCTGGAAAGGTATCACTACCCCACACATGTATATTTGTTCATTTATTTATTTGTTCTTGACTGGATTATCTGACAGATCAGTGAATAGCTATAGTGAAAACCTGGAGAAAAGCACCAGTGACATATTTAATATATTTTATAAAAAACGAAGAAAGAAGAGTTGGCAAATGTCAAATATGAACTGGCATCCTTCAGCATGTATTACTTGCTGCATCTTTTCCAGAATGACTGAGAACAGTATGAAGAAGGAAACACATTTCACTTTAGATGTAGAAGTAGATGAGTCACCTGAACGTGCTATAAGAAACTTTTCTCAAAGACTAAAAAAGTTAAGATGTTCCATGACTTGAAAGCATTTATTTTCTTAAGAATGGAGTTTTTAGAGTTTTGTTATCTATTCTTTTTTGAAATGTTAGAGACTAGACCAGTTTTATACTCTGACTCTGCAGTGACCTAGTTACTCCTGGCATGTGAATTTGGGTAAATCACTGTTTTAATTAATTATAGACACACACACGCACACGCACGCACACGCACACGCACACACACACACACACACACACACACACACACACACACACACACACACACACACACACAGACACACACACAGACACACACACCTCCCTTACCTGTCCAACTCCATTGTCTCGAAGCAGCAAAATCCGCGCTTGATTTAACGCTTCCCTGCAGCAGCAAAACCCGTGCTCGATTTAACGCTTCCTGCAGGAGCTGTGAACTCAACTTACCTCTCTCCTGATTGGTCCTCTTCTGTGGGGCAGTCTGAGTGTGTCCGCACATGGGCGGCATTCCGGTACTCGGTAGAAAATGAAAAATGTCAGCCCGTTCCAGGGGGGGTGCAAGTGCACCCCCTTGCAACTGCCTGTGGGCGCCCTTAGCTATAGGGTAGTGTAGTAAGACTTGTAAGGTACAGATAACAGCATTGGTTAGGAAAGTAATATGGACTACAGGAATATACTAGTTGTTAATTGACATTTTTCTCTCCGCCCACCATATCTCCAACAATAATCAACATACCCACCCCAACTGGTATGTAATGACTCTGATAAAGTCCATTATCATGGTTCCCATGCATGTGCTGTATTGAATTATTCCAACATTGATGGCATGGTGCCATCAATGTACCTGCATGCTGTATTTATTACCACTGTGGTCCCATATATGCATGTGTTCTGTTTGCTATGCAACTGTTCCGTATCTGGTGTCTAGGTTAATGGTAATATCTATGCATGCTGTTATACCTAACTCTGGAATGTGTTGACTATTACTAACCCACATATGATGATGAAATCTAAACACTATAGCACGTTTGGGAAGGCCAGTCCCAGCAGACCCACCTGTCCCACCTCAACTGGCCGTGGCACCAGCCACCAGCATGTCTGGGGCCCAACCCTGAACCTTCCTGTCCGTTGGTCCTGCACCACCTTCGGGTGGAACTGCCTCAGGGGATGGGACTCAACCCCTGGGATGGGCGCGGACAGGATCCTGTCACTGGTCGCCAGGTCGGGTCGTGGTGCATAGAGAAATCAACCCACAGTTTGGTGATTTTCTATGCCAGCTCGAGGGCAGCATGTCACAATTAGAGAGTCAGCCTGGCTCTGCGACTCAGCCCCCAGCACAGCCACCTTCAGGCCTGTGAAGGTGCAGTGGTGACTGCCCTTGGGTGGGGACCTCAATCTCACTGTTACCACTAGGGGACTTGTGGGCTTTCAATATCCCAACACTCCTCCCCATCAAGGTGTTTACCCCCCCCCCCCACATGCATCCTGTTTGTCTTGTCTGTTAACCTACCCAACCTACCTCCCCAAATATACCTACTATCCCTCCCCAACATCCCACTCTCACCTGAAAAAAAGGGCAATCTGTTCCCACAAAAATATCTCGCCCCATACATACCTGTCCATTTCACACATGTGATCACTAGACACATGTAATCCAGTCTGGCATCACAATTTATTACTGTTGTCCTCACCCCTCTCCCAGGGGGGGGGTTGAGTGTCCAAAATCTACCTCCAAATTCAGTGTATATGCACATCTGTTGCTGTAGAAGAAATGGGCAACTATGGACCTTCCCTACACCCTTCCTGCACATCCCTGGCTGTTTTCCCTACTGTCTTTCCTTCTTTGTGCCCCTTTTTTCACCACTTTCCTATCAACCCCTTTTTCTTTCCTTTTAAAGAACTTAGCACAGGGGTAAGCAGGAGTAAGCACTTTTAAGCAGCAGTAAGTGGGTTTAAGCCTGTTTGCATGGGGGGTAAGCAATGCATACACAGATTAAACAATTCAGAAGCTAACAGAGTATAAGAAACTGTAACCAGAAGTTAGCAGTGCTTACCTCCACGCAATCCCACTTACAGCTGCTTTAAAGTGCCTTAATCACTCTGTATCCAACGGCCCGTGTACTGCCCAGCAACAAAATAAACAGCCTCTGCAATGCTCGACCCCAGGACCCTGCACACCATAGACAAAGTGATTTACCACTAAGCCATGCCAGATATACATAAGTCTGATGTTTTCAAAAACATATCATCCAGCCCAGTCATGCAACAGTACAGCAAATGTATTCCAACATTTAGATGTATGTGTGTGTGTAAATATATTAATATCTAAACAGATACAACACATCTTGTAGATATATATATATATATATATATATATATATATATATATATATATATATAACACATATATACATGCAAATGCCTACATCGACACATATATATGTCTATGCCTATACATCTACATATACAGAGCAAGTTACGTAAATGTAAGCAGATATATATCTATGTAGTTATATACGGACATAGTTTTATATATATATATGTAAGTATATATATATATATATATATATATATATATATATATATATATATATATATATATATATATATATATATATATATATATATACATATATATATATATATATATATATATATACATACATACATACATATGTATAGGTATATATGGCCATACTTCTGTAGATAACAATGGTAGATTAACTAAAACATATATGTCCACATGCACCGTTAATGGGGTTGAGAGGCCCCAAACAATATACGTCTTGTACGAATAGGTACACCCCCCACACAGCCAAACATGTCCGCCCTGCAATAGACTACCAAGTGTTTCAGATCTCCTAACCAGGACTTGACATGACATGGGCACAAGATGTTAACAGTATTACATCCCACCTGTATGATGTCAGACTGGTATTGGTAACATATCATGCAGTACAGTCTGGCTCCCATAGGAAATGTAAAATGTGGAAGCTATCAACTTCCCCAGGATACATATACACAGACACATATATGCAGATACAGCTACACACACACACACACACACACACACACACACACACACACACACACACACACACACACACACACACACATATATATATATATATATATATCCATACATATATATATATATATATATATATATATATATACTTGTGACTACACATACACATGCAGAGATATGTACAGTGAGATACATATGTAGAAGGTGCACACAGTATATATGCAGATACAGCTACACACACACACACACACACACACACATATATATATATATATATATATATATATATATATATATATATATATCCATACACATACATATATATATATATAGATATACTTGTGACTACACATACACATGCAGAGATATGTACAGTGAGATACATATGTAGAAGTTGCACACAGTATGGAACAGCCACTATGCCTGCAGTTAACACCTTAACAACTGGACACTGTATGGGCCACCCATACAAATCACAATCATTGCCTACAACATATACCCACAGAGACATAGGATAAAACACCACACACAGGTTTGCAGAAATGGAAGACCTTTATTTGTGTACTATTACAGTTTTATATGCCATGTCATATAGCTGTTCAGACACTGACATCCATATAGACAGAGTAATGCAACTGTGAAACAGTTATACTAATACAGTAGTCTGGAAAGGTTCACAACTGTTGCTGTCCAGGCCAAGCCCTTCAAATTGTACAATAGTACAGACAGACTGGGCCACAGGATACCAAACCGTCAACAGTAAGTAATGCAGGTGTATAGTTCAGCAGCCTCTATCTACACTCTGTACAAAATCACTAGGTGGTAAAGATGTCAGCTCACCAAATGGGATTTAACTGTTACATAACAAGGGTATAAGTAGTGTTGAACATTTGCCTGTAGTTCCTAAATTGTGTAGTCCTTGTTAGTAATATGACTGTTGAATCACATATGTTGTTTTATCATAATGTGTACATAGCAGATACATACGGTGAAATACATGTGGGAGGGTATACACAACCATGACGTTTACTCATGACAGGAATATGGTCGTATACATATAATAGGTCTATATATGTCTACATGTACATACACATGTATACTCATACATATGTCTGTATACACATCTGTATAGTGCCACATATATATGGCCATGTGTACATCTCTTCGTATGTACACACACACACACACACACACACATATATATATATATATATATATATATATATATATATATATATGGGTCTAGGACATTTCACTGAATGCACATTTCACTGAAACTCAAAGGACTGAACACAAATCACTGAAAGCACAATTCACTGAAACACATTTCACAGAAAGTTATATATATGGCCTTTTCCCCACTGTAGTGAGACCCTGGAGTTAGTATATATAGTAAGGGGATGTGTGGGGGGCACTGCCCCCACATCGGGGCGTGTGGGGGCATAGCCGCCCACATATTTTAAGTATATATTATGTTGGGAAAAGAGTAATATATTGGAATTGCAAGTATCCATGTATATAGTTCAAAGTATTTAAAATATGTGGGGGGCTATGCCCCCACACACACCCTTACTATATATACTAACTCCAGGGTCGCACTACAGTGGGGAAAAGGCCATACATAACTTTCAGTGAAATGTGTTTCAGTGAATTGAGCTTTCAGTGAATTGAGCTTTCAGTGAAAAGTGCACACTAATTTGACTTTCAGTGAAATGTGCATTCAATGAAATGTCCTAAACCCATATATATATATATATATATATATATATATATATATATATATATATATATATATATATATATATATATATATATATATATATATATATATATATATATATATATACACATATATGTATATATGGGTCTATGTTCATTAATCGAAAGTACTTCCGCAAAAGTGCATTTTGTCGAAAATGCACTTTCGCGGGAAAAATAAAAAAACAAACAAACATAAAACAAAAACAAAAATACATTAAACACTAATATGCAGGGGGGCAAGTCCCCCTGCGCCCCCACACCCCCCTACTTTAATATTCCCACTCCGAGATCGCACTACAGTGGGGAAAAGGGAATATTCCCTTATCTCCACTGTAGTACGATCTCAACAAGTTTCCTTAGTTGTACATCAATGGTATATGCTGATGTACAACTAAAGGTATATGCTAATGGCATGTCTTTTTCTTTTGTTGTTTTCTTTAGCAAACGTGCATTTTCGACAAAATGCGCGTTCGCTAAAGTGATTTCGACAAAGTACGGTTCGATGAACCGTACTCTCGACAAAATAACAAGGACCCGTATATATGCATATATGTATATATAGATGTACATATATGTATATATAGATATATATGTGTATATAGCTATATATGTATGCACATCCTGTGTACAGATATGCCAAGTTATGTTGGTATATATGTAGATATTTATAACTATATGTGCATACATATCTATTCTGATATACCCACTACTGTCAATGTATATATAGATATCCATGCGTATATGTGCATATGTATCACTATCTGTATATGTGTAGAAATATATTGCTCTGTATATGTATATTTCTGGGTGTGTATATGTATATCTATGTGCATATACATACCCTCTATATATGTCGATTTGTATTTGTGTAAACATCTATATAGATATCTGGATAATTATATATACATATTTTTTCACCATATGCACTGAACATGGAGTGTAGCCCTACCTCAGCCCCTATAGTCCCAACTTTGTAGTGCAAGGGGATGTCAGGTATGTATAGCAGTTATATTAGTAGACTATTGCTACTCTAATAGGGATTGTCTTCACAGACATGATGTGTGTGGGAGGTCACATCTGCTTTTCACATGTACACCATTGGCTGCTGACAGACATCCTAAGGACATCATAGTACAGTACTGCTGCTAGCAAGTATTGCTGCTGTGGACTACAGCAGAGATATTGGCCAGTAGATGTGGACATTCTGACTCACTCTGGACAGTCCAGAGGTATACACAGAACCCCTTACTGCAAAACATGTGGACCAAGCCTGATAATATGGATGTTAACAGCCATGTAGATGGGTATAACACATAACGACTGGTATACATTTGCCCCATAGGTTATGCAGTCACATACCCTTGTCTGTCCTGACACATAATAATCACTGGTACAGAGATGCCATGGCCACATACTACCCACTAGATATTGACATACATTTGTACAGCATCCCACTGCTCTGTCTGACATACATGACTGTTAAGGGAGGCCCAGCAGCAGTACATCTGGCAAGTATCTGGACATGACATCTCACTGGGTAAGTACACTAAGCTGCTAGGCATGTAACAAAGCACTGGGCAGTCTATAGGCAGGCTCAACACTGGCCTACATCTCCTATGGGGGAATGCACATGTACCTGCATATATAGCAGGCTCTACAGGCATGTCACAGCATAGGGTAAGATACACCTGTGTGAAAGTGCATAACCACAACCAATGTGAACACAGCCACAGCCACATATGGTAAGCTAGCATAATATTGTAGTATATTGACTATCTGTTCAACACTATCCTCATATGTGCCACTCACACACTAACCCTACATATACTGGGCCACTACATAGTGTGGTCTGATGCCTGTCTGTGGTATGGGATATGTGTGTGTATGGCCCTACAAACATGTAAGCCAGTATTATAACATACAGTGGAGCAGCATGTAACATCAGATAGGACTGGACCAAGAACAATGACATCTACCACAGTCTGTACACAGGCCAAAGTACATATTAACAATACACACACTGTCAACATTCACCATAAGTACACAGACCTCAGTAAAGTGCACACAACCACAGAATGTCCAGGTTATGTCATCAAATGTAACCCATACTCTACATAACGTGTAGTAGTTTGATATTTCACTGGCTTGTTATCAGATATGATGACACTAATTATGGTGTACAGCACATATGCACCTCTTAATGCATGACATATGTACAAAGGTTGACAGAGTTGTGGCTGGAAGCACATACACAGGGCCAGTATTGACATGTTGCTGTGATAACTTCATACATTTATTGTTGTAACAGGGTTTGTTGCAAAATATGTCCTATGAGAGATATGAAGTCAGTAACTGTCACAGCTTTCGCCATCTACAGACTGCAATCCTCACACTACCTTCTGCAGTTCACAGATAGATGCTCTGTGGGTAACACATGAAACCAAAGGCACCACACACTGCCCTGTCTGCTGATGACTTTACAGGTGGGGATTCCTCATAAACATAGCACTGCCATGGCAGGTATTAAAACATGTAGGACAGCCATATCCACACATACACCCTTTTATACCAACATTACTCCAAATGCAGTATAGCAGCACTTACAGTCTATTGTCAGGTCAGGCACATCACCCTCCTGTGTGTTGCCCTGTTTCCACAGTGTATGTTGTTAAAGGTAAATCCCCAATCCATCTGAGTTGCTGTTTACCAAAGAACAGATCTTGTTCCTGCTCACAGTGAATGAAAAGCCCCAACACCAACATGATGTTCCTAAATATTGGAATGTGTTTCCATGCAATTGCCTATGATAATGTTACCACAGCTGTTCCACATGCAATCAGCTAGAGGAGGGCTGCAACTCATGCAGAAGCCATCAGCTGATCATGAGCATCACTTAAAATACACATGCTGCAGCCTAAGCAAAGCAGGTGTAGGTCCCCACATCCACCACAGAGGGAATGAGAGAGGCAGACAGAGACAATTACAAGTCAGGGAGGGGTAGGAGAGTAAAACCTAAGCATGTTTGTGTCATACACCTACCAGCACAGGGTATCAAACCCCTGATGATTAAGTAGTGCTATCACATTTCTATGCAGTTATTAGATGCGCCACATAGGTTATATGTTGTGGAGCCCTCATAACATATTTGTGATGGTGAGTGACATCTGCAACAGGGATATGGTACCTATACGATAGGTGTAGTACACATAACCGTCCACATGAACAGGTGCCAGCGTCAACACAGCCACATTCTCACAGGGACGCACACACATTGACACACTTGGCAGGGCCAGGAATACAACTCATCACTAGTGAGATTGCCATAGCACATTACTGTGCAGGTATCACATGCACCACAGAGGTCATACAGAGGTTATATGGGCAAAGGGTATGGGGAGGTGTCTGACATCAGACAGCATGCTTCAGTATGCCAATGGGGGTTGTAGTGAGTGTGATTGTGAACATACTCATCATACAACACACACACACACACACACACACACACACACACACACACACACACACACACACACACACACACACAGTGCCAGTACTGACATGCATGGGTGCATTGAATCAGGAGTGTGTAGTGGTCAACTGTGCCAGATGGTTATACAAGGCTAAGTGATGGTTATACCTTGGCATCAGGCCACATGACAGTGGTCTGCATTGTGGCTCATGGGTGTAGTTTCTGGATTTGCCCACACAGGTGGGTGTTGTATTCACCATCCAGTCACCTAGGTGACTACTGCATGTGGCCAATGCTGTGCATTGCTTGCCATGTATGTGTTCCTTAGTCCATGACATGGATGGTGTCTGTGATGTGCACACCTCCCACATGCATGTACAGTGACATGTGGAACTGTACCTGGGGTGTCTGGCCCATGTTGTGTACACAGATTATCATCAGACGTGCCAGTCCTGGCCTCATGTTTTGGGAACTGGTAATGGACAGCAGGTTTACCCTGCACCTACATTGATAGCTTGCTAATGGCATTCCCTGGTGTCAATGGCATCTGTCCATGCAGAGCATGTTTTCAGGCATGGTATGTCCTTTGTGGGTTACATTTGATGGCACCACAGGTGTTGCAGGTGTCCAGTGGGGAACATGGGGAAGGTACACTGTGTGCATGTAAGTGCCTATTGGACAGATGGACAGGGTGCCATGCCCTCAGTAGGCCACTGCAATCACTCCCTGGTTAATATCAGTGGGTAATATGCAGTGTACTACCAACATAGCAGCTGTTGCCTAGGCAAGTGTGTGTGTGTGTGTGTGTGTGTGTGTGTGTGTGTGTGTGTGTGTGTGTGTGTGTGTGTGTGTGTGTGTGTGTGTGTATGAGACAAGAGTTGAGAGTGTTCTCTGGTTAATACTAGGGTTGCTAACTTTGTTTGCCTGGCCTTGATGTCACATGTGTGGGTATGGATTTGCACCCCAGCCTCTCGGCTATTTCACATCTGTTATTCCTGTATGGTGGACATTGTGATATACACTAGGGCCACCATATACGAAATTTGCAAAATCCACTCCACATTGGGCCCAGTTGTTACACACTCACATCCACCTCTACGAGTTACAAACACAGACACACACACCTGTCATGTCTGGGATTAGAACTCCTACATAACTAATTTATTACACTACAGCACTACACAGTTATAATAGGCGCCACAGAGATTATTGGAGTACTCCTTCCCCAAAGGTGTATTTCACATTGGATGACATCAGCAGGCTTGCCAAGTAAACCATTCGAATTGTATTAAGTGTGGCAAGGCTAAAATGCATTGCTCCCTACACAGACATTGACACACACAAAACATCCACAACTGACATGTGTGGGTATAGAACCCCTAACAAAGGTCTATATCACACTACAGCATGAAGCTGTTCTAGGATGCACCACGGGGATTACGGGAGAGCTCCTTCCCCAAAGGTATATTTTCACAGTGAATGACATCAGCAGGATTGCCAAAGTGTTGCATTTAAAATGTACTGAGTGTGACTAGCCTAAAATGCATTGCTCCCTACACAGACATTGAAATGCACACAAAACATCCAGAACTGTCATGGGTAGGAATAGAGCCCTACAAAAGTTCTATATCACACTATAGCAGTATGCAGGTATGGCACGCGCTACTGAGATTACTGGGATACATTCTTCCCAGAGGTGTATTTCTAGGTAGATGACATCAGCAGCCTTACCAAAGTAGAGCATTTGAATTGTATGCAGTGTGACTACCCTAAAAAGCATTGCTCTCTACACAGACACACGCTTGCCAAGTCTGGGATTAGCACTCCTACCTAAGTAATTTATTATACTACAGCACTGCACAGTTATAGGATGCACTACAGAGATTACTGGGCTACAACCTTCCCAGAGGTGTATTTCTAGGTGGATGACATCAGCAGCCTTGCCAAAGTAGAGCATTTGAATTGTAGGGAGTGTGACTACCTTAAAAAGCATTGCTCTCTACACAGAGAGAGACACACACACAGACACTCTTGCCAAGTCTGGGATTAGAACTCCTACCTATTTTATCACACTACAGCAGTACGCAGTTATGGCATGCACTATGGAGATTACTGGGCTACAGCCTTCCCAGATCTGTATTTCTAGGTGGGTGACATCAGCAGGCTTACCAAAGTAGAGCATTTCAATTGTAGGGAGTGTGACTACCCTAAAAAGCATTACTCTCTACACAGACAGAGACAGACATGTCTGGGATTGGAACTCCTACCTGACTAGTTTATCACACTACAGCAGTATGGAGTTATGAGATGCACCATGGAGATTACTGGGCTACAGCTCTCCCAAAGGTGTATTTCACAGTGGATGTCCTCAGCAAGCTTGTCATAGTAGGGCTCTGGGGAGGGCAGTGTGTGCGTATGGGCCATAACCCATTCATCTAAAGGTTGACACGCCACATGTGGGCACACACAGGGTCATATTTTACAGGTACGTGTATACAGCTGCTAGATGACTACTTCCTTGTACAGTCATGTTGCACAGCTAGCACATGCACCACATAGTCTGTAATGCTGACAGATACTGGTGGCTAGTATCTGCTGTGAGTGACATCTGAACCTCATGTGGTTGTGGCCCTTTGGCTGTGTGCTGGGTGAGACAGGCCTGGATGGCTCCTTGTCACAGACATCCACTTCCACACATCTATAAATGTCTGCCTTTGGCTTATTATAGTGTGTTGTCCTTACATATATGTCTGTATTCCTATCCACTGTGTGTGCAAAGCATGAGTGGTGCATACTGAGGAGAGTCTGCACGTACATCTGCGACTGCCAGATATGTCCGGTCCACTGGTGTTTGCAGACATGGCCTTAATGTGTTTAAGTGTGTGAGCATGCCCAGTATGCCCATCTGTATTGAATGTGTGGATCAAGTCCAAGTAGTTTGTACTGCAGTGGTGACCATTGTGTTGTACACCTACAGGTAGCATACTGTTTCTTCAGGGTATCCGTCGATCATTTGGCATTGACTTTTACTACATTTCTGCATAGGATGAGGGGCACACCGGACTATTTCTACATTTCTACACAGGATTGGGGGGCACACCTGACTGTTACTACATTTCTACGTAGGATGGGGGGCACACCTGACTATTTCTACATTTCTACACAGGATTGGGGGGGGCTCATCTGACTGTTATTACATTACTATATAGGATGGGGTGCACACCTGACACCTGTACACGTTTGCTATGACTGTACTGGTATGTCAGGTACTCCATTTCATTCTGTATTATTACCTATCATGCTGACTAGAGGCATACCAGTGTACTACAGATCTTAGCTTTGGTTGCTCTACATATTAGTGTCTGACTTCCTACCCTTCAGAACTAACATCCCACTGCCTGACCTGCTGTAGTCTGTCTGTGTAGGCCTGGGGCAGAGGTTACCCATAGCCATCATTCAGAGGCCATAACACAGATTCTATTTGGGTTTGTCTACACCTGTTCTGCTGGCTGAGACTGTTGTTGGGTATGTGAACCTCCCTGACTGGCATGTGTGAGTCATATGGACACACATCACCCAGCACATTTCCTGCAGTGGGTTTTGTCACCCTGTGTAGTACTGGCTACTATGGTGACTCCAGTATGTGTTACAGATGTCATGGTGCCACTATGGGTGTCTACTTTCTGCTTCCATAACATTCAGCCACCCAATTCCCTTGCATGCTCACATCCATGCCATAGATACAGGTAATGAAACATTCTACTCCATTTGGCAATTGGTAGGTTGATTGACTTACCTTGTGGGTGTGCCAGGATTGTGGATGGTACCGGAGAGCTGCCTATGTCGGATGCACATAGTACATTCCCCATACATGGCTGAGCACAGGTAGTGTCATGTTTGGCATCCCTTTTACTGTATGTGCGAGTCAGAGAGAGGTGTCATTCCCTGGGTCCCTACTGTGTCAGTGTATGTGCTATGTGTTGTCTCTTTGCTGTGGCCTCAGCATACTGGGCATGCCTCCATCTGTCTAGTGGGTCAGGCTCAGGTTGTTCCTCCTCTGAGTCACTCTGTGCTTGTGCAGGCCTTGGCATTGGTAGGGGGCTGTGTGGTCCTGCCCCGTGCTGTTCCTGCTGCAGCTGTTTCCACAGGATCATATTGTGTGGCATGGCACATACCATAACAATTTGGGTACATGTAGCTGGTGAGTACTACAAGGCTCCACCGGATGTGTCCAGACACCGGAACTGTGACCTGAGCATCCCAAACACATGCTCTATTATAAGTCTGGTCTGTGCGTGTGCCTCATTATGGCATTCTTGTTCAGGTGAGTGTGCATTTCTGGTGGGTGTCATCAGCCACGGCACCAATGTGTAACCAGCATCCCCCACTAGGTGACCGGAGGGGATGTCCCCATTGGCAAATCTCTGGTACAGCTGCATCAGATACTAAATGTGGGAACTGTGATAGCTTCCAGGGCAGCCAGCACACACATTCATTATAATGTCCTGGGCATCACAGGCAACCTGGCAGTTGATGGAGCGGATGCCCCTGTGATTGACATAGGCCCTACCCTGATCACCGGGTGGTGTTTTGATGCATATGTGTGTGCAGTCTATATTACCCACTACCTCAGAGTATTCTGCTATTTGGTGGAAGAGAGGCATATTGCTGACCAACAACACATGGGTGTTGAGGAAATATACGTGCCCACTGGCATGTGCTGACATGGCATCCAGGAACTGGTGGAATACTCTGGATGCTGATGCCTGTAAGATCCCCATGATATCCCCAGTTGAGCTTTGGGAGATACCTCTGGCTAGTATTCCTAGACCTACACATACCTTGGTATCTACTGGGATGGGTTCCACTCGGTCAGTTTGGTGTGTCAGGCATGGCCGGCACAGCTCATCAGTTTGCTGTAGGAGGTCCCTGTCCACCATATAGTGCCCCACTATCTCCAGCTCATGTAGCCCCTGATAGGTTTCCTTGGGTCTGTACACTCTTCTCCGTCTCCTCACTGTGGGTTGATCCTCACCACCCTCTGCCTCTTGCACATGTTGTTCTATGTTGCCTGCTGCAGCCCCTCTCATTTTGTAGGTTTGTTTGTTAAAAGTTCCCCGCTTGTATACACCGGTGGTGTAGAGTGTGGGAAAAACCAGAGGGGAAGGTGTTTGCATAGTTTATAGTAGTGTTCTGGGCTGGGCTGGTCTGCTGCCTGTGTAATTGGCTGATTCTGATATATTTCACCTGCCAGCTATGCTAGTTCACCTTGATTACCTTCCTACTGCTGTTTTCCCTTCCCTTTGCCTTCATGTTTAAGCCTGGGGGTGCGCCGCATAAACAGAGAGCTCAAATGTGGACAGTGCTGCTATTTCCTGGTTTAACATTTTTCTTCTTCCTTTAAAACCCGCTTAGGCAATGTAAAGAGTGCTAGGCAGATTCAGAGACACCCCCTAGCTTAGCTGTGCTAAGCTAGGAGCAAACCTGTGCCACAGGGCTCCAATCCGCTTACAGTATGCCTGAGACACCCCCCCCCCATGATGTCAGCTAACTCCTAGGCTTGCACCAAGCTATTCCTACTCTAACGCTGTTGGGGCCTGACTAGCATGCTGGGAAAAACTGGGATTCACTATCATTCGCCTCATTTGCATGGGATTGCCTGCTAATGCATAGTTACATGTCACACACTGAGTTTCCCCCTTTAGCAACCACTGCTCACTGCCCATGCTGTCTTCTGCCCATCATTGATTTGTATGGCAGAATAGTGATTTTAGTTAGAATGCTTAATTTAGGTTTATTTTGTTATTTTCCCCCCGATCCCATTTGCGAGCCGCTGCCCTACCAGCTGAGATCGGCTAAAAAAAATCTAAAAGCTGATTGTTTTATTTTTTTGGCTGTTTGCAATGCTAATGGCCTTATGTTTGTCCATAGGCATGCTTACTAACTGATATGCAGCCTTTATTTGGAGCTGTCAAAGCTCCATTTTGGATTTTGCTGAAATGTACTCGGTTACTAACAGAGTACATTTCTGCAGATTGCACTAGTCCTGCACGGCCAGTTGCAAGCTTCCTGGATTGCAAATTCACCTCATTTGCATGGATTTCTCCTGCAAATGGGGTGATTTTCATACAGGGGCTTAGTCCATGCAGGACTAGTGCAGGGGTGCTCGTGCACACCCCTGCAGGCTGTTCCTGGATTGCACGGCAGACATATTGCCTGCTAGAACTCCTGCACTGATCCTGCATGCCGTGCAAGGCATAGAGAATCCGGGGGATTATTTATGCTATAAAGAGCTGCAGAGAGAGAGTGAGATCGTAAATAAAACTGAGATAATAGATTACAGATGGATAAATATTTTAAGAGCTGATCACACCCCTAGATTAAATACATCAGTTACTGTAAAATTTGTTTTAAAAGCAAGATCATTAAAGTGAAAAGAAATTTAAACTGACACAGAATCTATTATCAAGTTTTTACTTTGTTTTATGTATAAACAGCCATATTTATTTTGAATTTATAACATTTGAAACATTTTTGCGAAAGCTTATTGGTACTATATGTAAAGCTTGTGCATTGTGTACTATTAATAGTAGTTCTATAGTGTTCTGAGCAGCTCTGCTTTGTTCTGTTACCTTGTTTGTTCAGCTTGAACTTCATCCGCTGAAGCTGTCATCAACTGACATTGACAAAAAGACGTGTTTAGGCACCAAGCCCTTCTGAGCTTCCCTGACACCAAAGAGTATGATCCTCTGAGAATTTTAAGGATTGGCAGTCAACTTGTGCTGTTTTTTTTGCTGGGAAGATAAATTCCCTTTGGGGGAATAAACTTCCTTTTTTAAAAAGGTGAACACTTTCCTGTTCAGAAAAGTTATTTTAAAGCTAGGAGTTTGTGGTTTAAGACTGTACTTTTAGACAGGTGTGGACCTTTTTCCCTAGTAGTTTAAAATTGTTTAAAGTACTTCAAAAACATTTTTTTCTGTGGATAAATTGTGTTTATTTTACTTTGGGGGGGGGGGCTGACAAAATGTTCTAAAGTGCTTTTTACTGTATTTTTTTGAGAAAAAAACTACTTTTAAAGACTAAATTTTTACCAGCTTTTGCTGCTTGTTTTCCTGGGGAAAAAGGCAACATTTTTGACTTGACCATGGAACAAGCTGTCAGTCCCTTGTCCTTCTTCCAACCACAAGATTTAAAAGCGCAAAGCCTCTGCCACCACAGTAGGCTAGCAGTTTACCTCAGCTGCAGGTGGGTGACTGCTGTGACCATTAGTTTTACCTCAAACCACTCATCTTTTACCTCAGATCCATCTATTGTAGTATTTGCAGCCATAATAAACCAGGAGTAAGCCACATCCTCTGTGGCTGTTGGGGTCCCCTTAGTAGGCAAGGGAGAGCCAATCTTGTCAGTTCCAGGATAGGGAACAGGGAAGGCTTTCCTGTTTTCTAAGAATGTTGTGCCCAACCTTAGGGATGCTGCTGCTGCCACCATTAATAACAGGGTTGTCCTCATTTTTCCTGTTAAAAAGAAACAAAATTAAATATGTATTTACTTTTCAAATTTCATGTACTGGAGTAATTTACTATATCTGGCTCAGAGTTTAATTCAGGCTATTGATCTTACTTATAAAATAGTTTCTGGTAAAAAAAAAGAAGGATGATACTTTTCCTGAAGATATTCAAGATTCTGTATCTTGACAGGAAGATGATGGGACAGATACAGGGGTTTCTCCTCAGATTTCTGATTCAAACTCTGAGGTAAGCTCATTTTCTAATTCTCCCTGAGGCGGGTTCTCCTTCTCTGAGACTGCTGTGACCATTAGTTTTACCTCAAACCACTCACCTTTTACCTCAGATCCATCTAGTGTAGTATTTGCAGCCATAATAAACCAGGAGTAAGCCACATCCTCTGTGGCTGTTGGGGTCCCCTTAGTAGGCAAGGGAGAGCCAATCTTGTCAGTTCCAGGATAGGGAACAGGGAAGGCTTTCCTGTTTTCTAAGAATGTTGTGCCCAACCTTAGGGATGCTGCTGCTGCCACCATTAATAACAGGGTTGTCCTCATTTTTCCTGTTAAAAAGAAACAAAATTAAATATGTATTTACTTTTCAAATTTCATGTACTGGAGTAATTTACTATATCTGGCTCAGAGTTTAATTCAGGCTATTGATCTTACTTATAAAATAGTTCCTGGTAAAAAAAAAGAAGGATGATACTTTTCCTGAAGATATTCAAGATTCTGTATCTTGACAGGAAGATGATGGGACAGATACAGGGGTTTCTCCTCAGATTTCTGATTCAAACTCTGAGGTAAGCTCATTTTCTAATTCTCCCTGAGGCGGGTTCTCCTTCTCTGAGACTGTTTAGAATGTCCCACTGTCTTCGGTTGGAGAACGCTGAGGTTTCTCAATCCCTCAGAAAATACTGTGAGCTGTTACAGAAAGAAGTTCCATAACCTTCACCTATTCCTCCAGTTCTGTCAGTTTTGGAGGATGTGTGTGTTACTGTATGCAGTTTTCCTGATAGTCTCATCCTAAAGAGGAAAATAAGCTGTATAAACTTCCTCAAGCTGCTTAATTTTTATACACTCTTACCAAATCTGATGCTACAGTTATAACGTTAGTTAATCCTTCTGCTGCTAAACATTTAGTTAATTCCAATTCAAATTTTTTCTGATAAGGATAGGAAGACTATTGATAGGTATGGGGAAGAAAAAGTGTATGCTACTGCAACTTTGATTTTCAGAATTTTGAATTGCCTGGCTCATATGTTAAGGTTCGTTCCAACTGTGAAAGCACGAGGAATGTTCTGTCTGCAGTTTCTTCTTGTGAGGAAAGTAGCAAGTATGGAAGACCTTAAGTTCATGTAAAGGAAAATATTCTTTCTGTTAGCAGTGACATCTGCTAGGAGGATTTCAGAGTTGTAAACCACCATATATAACATTCCATTGGTCTGTTGAAGCAGTGGAGGGAGTGAAAGTGCTTACACATTAAAGTTTTGCATGTTTTTAGCTGTGTTGGTTGTTTTTTTCTTGATTTTTACATTTTGGTTTGTGTTAGACCACCCTTCATCCATGTTCTGCTGTTTTTTTCTGATTGACAGAACCAGTTCCTCCTTCCCAGGTGGGAAAAAGGTTTTTATTCCAGGATGTTTTTAGTACCAAAGAAAGAAAATGCACAGGAGACCAGTTCTGGATCTTTCTTTCCTAAACCTATTTATCACAGTGCCCAAGTTCAAATTACTGTCATAAGCTGTTAAATATTCTTCCATATTCATAATAAAACTAGATTTAAAACATGTTTATCATCTCATCTCTCTTCTTTCAGACTTCTGGTGTTTCTCAAGGGTTTGTGTGTCTGGTTCACATTTTCTTTCTTTTTTTTTCAATAATAATTCTTTATTACTTTTTCAATTTGTTCATACAAAGATTTGACCGGGATATACACAGGTAATTTCCAAACAATGCTACAAAAAACAATCCTACAACATATGTACACTATATACATGAATGCTTCCATTTTAAAACAAAACAGTTCTCTCTTACCCTTTGGACTATCCACTGCACCCAAGAGTGTTCACAAAGTGTTTAGCTCTATTTATAGCTCATTCCAGGTTGCAAGTTGTTCACATTTTTCCATATTTAGATGACTTGTTACCTTTACAGAGTCTTTTTCAAAGTGTCAGGAATCTCTCATTGGGTGAGAGATCTCTTACACAAGATGGGATTCCAAGAGAGCATTCAAAAGTCTTTTTTGACTCTTTCACACAGGATTGTCAACCTCAGTTCAAAAAGCTGTTCTTCCACACGCTAAAATAGATCTGTATCTAGATCTGTTTCTAAGGTTTTCCACTCAGGCTTTGGTCACTGTGAGGGGAAAACCTTAGGATTCTGGGTCTCATGGCATGTATGATTCTCATGATACCCCTAGCAAGACTCCACTTGAGAAAGATACAATGGCATCTAAAGTCTCTTTGGTCCTAATACCAACATCCTTTGTCCTTTCAAATCCCAGTGCTGGGTTTGTCAAAAAGGAAATCATTTGGTGCAGCCATCACCACAAATGCCTCAGACTTTACTTGTGGAGCAGTTTCGGGAGGGATAAAAGTGCAAGGTGTGTGGGACACCAAGGACAGATAGAAGCACATAAATATAAAAGAGATACTTGCCCTACTAACTCTCTGAATTATCTTTGGTTCTCGGGACCTATTTAAGTTGTTATAGACAATATCACAGTCATTTGGTGCATCAACAAGCAAGGGGGAACCACGTTGTACCCCTTTTGCAGACTAGCCATGTTAGCTTGGGATACAACTTCACAGCACAATCTCACTCTACAGGCATCCAACATTCTGTCAGAGTAAAACTGTATAGGAGACAAGATGAGTAGGACAAGGGCAGACCATCATGAATGGAGAGATTTGATCCATCTGTGGTGAGTTCCTCAAGTAGACCTGCTTGCCTTCTCTTGGAACAATAACTTGACAAAATTCTGCTTCAGGACTCCATGCAAGAAATCCTGGAAGACAGATGTCTTTTCCTCTTCATTGGACAAGAATGTTCTTGTATGCCTTTCTGCTTATATCCACTATGCTTCTGAAGATTTAGAAGGAATCTCTCAATATCATTGTGGTGACCCCCTTCTGGCTGACGCAACAGTTGATTTCCCATTTTGGAAATTATCAGAGGCAATTACTGCAAGGTTCTTCACAGACTGGATCTACTCACACAAGTTCAGGGGTATTTATATACCCCAACCGTAATCAGGTTCATTTGACTGCTTGGATGATAGGGTCTTAATTCTCTTTAGGCACCTGTTTTTGAGGATGTGCAGCAGGTACTAATGGAGGTAAGAAAGGCTGCTGCTTAGAAAATCATATATTAACAAATGAAAAAGGTTTTCAAGTTTATGCCAGCAATATAACCAGCAACCATTCAGGGATAGTTCTCTAGTTTTACAGTATTTGTGTGAGTTACTATTCTATGGCCTTTCATACTGCTACATCAAGGTTCATTTATCGGTCATTTCAGCATATCTGCCCATGGATCCTCCTCTTTCAGTCCTCACCCAGCCATAAATTTCCTCAAGGTGACTACTTGGTTTCTCCACTGCCAATGATGGCTAGAATGTTCATGCTTTCCTATGATGTTATTTACATCCTTACCTTCCTCAAAAGCCCTCCACTTGAAAGGCCTACAGTAGTCAATGGAAGAGGTTTTTGATTTGGACTTGTTCCAAGAGTTGGATCCATTTCAGCTCCCTTTCCTTGTATTTTGGACATTTTAGTTGGTCTTTTTATTCAGGAACCAGTTACTCTATAGTCCAGTTGGCTGATATTTCTACTTTTCATGTGGGTGAACAACATCCTCCCATTGCTTTCCTTAGACTTTCTAAGGGATATGTAAAGGGTACCTTCATGTTACTCCACCTTTGAGGGATCCAGTCCCTCCCTGGGACTTTACTAATTTGCTTCATGGTCTCACCACTGCCCCTTTTGAGCCTGCAGGTATGGCAGACCTTAAGTTCCGGTAAAGGAAAACAATCTTTCTGGTAGTGGTGACATCTGCTAGGAGGATTTCAGAGTTGCAAACTGCCATATATAACATTCCATAGGGACAGAGTGTCTCTTAGGATAAATTATGTCTTTCTGTCCAAGGCAGTTTCTACTTTTTCCTTGAACCAGACTAAACATCTTCCAGTCCTCTTTCACAATTTAGTTTCACTCTTTGGATGTTCATCGTCAGTTGTGCTTCTTCCTTCATCTTACAATAGACCTTTGAAAGTATGACCAAGTATTTGTCTCCTAAATCTAAATTGGTTATCCAAGAGGTTTTCTGATTGTTCAGTGTTTATTAAGAAGTATAGGGGGATAATTGTATAATCTTTGTTTACAAGACTATAGGGCTGACTTTACCCTCCAGACCTAAAGTGCATTCCACTAGAGCAGTTGCTGCTTCTACAGCTTTCAGCAGTGCCCCCTTTGATGATATGCAGCCGCTACATGGTCCACAATCTATACTTTTATTCCTAATTATAATCTTGATCTACAATATAGATCAAGGGCATGTTTTTTTCCACCATCTTCTGGAAGATTCTTCCTTGAGGATTCCCAGGGTTTATATAGCTGGATACTCTGCCCCAGTAGTTGATGCTGACAAAAGAGACATCAGATATGAAAGTTATAGACTTATCATAACACTAAATCTGTGTATTCTTCTTCTTCTATGCATCTCAATATTCCCTCCCACTGTCCCCCTAACAAATTTTCACTTTTCTATGGCTCCCACTGGACTGCATAGATCTTAACTGAGGTTTTGACTTATTTCAATTCTATGCTGATCTGCCCCTGTCATGTAGGAGTGTCACTTGGTTTTAGTGGTGTGTTGGTGGGACAAACTCAATAAGTGGGTTGGTTGAGACAGATGGAAGAAGACACCATGTATCTAGCATTATGGAAAGTACATAACTTTTATTTATCATCTCTGAATAACTACGTTTATTAATGTACTTAGTGTCATTTTCTTTCATTTATCTCACACTTCCATGAGCTGCCTCTTAAGTGCAAGTCATTTAGACAAGCAAGCCAGCCCCCCCAAAAAATATCATTATACCAGAAGGGAGCTGTGGGTGTTAAATGCAAGTATATATAAATGGTGCAATGGACATGAATGCGCTAAATGCATTTTCAGTTTTTGGAAAGCATTAATCAATCTTGTTTTTCTGCAATAGTCTTTTCAGTCAGCACTGACAGTAATTTGGAAATTATCATCCAGAGATCAGGGTGGTTGATCTGACCACAAGATAATTGATGGAAAGAAAACTGAAGAAAATAATGTGTGTATTACCTGTGTCTAGCTCTATATTTCTATCAACCAAGTGTTCTAGTCTGCTCCATTGGAAGTATGGCACCCATGGGAGGAACAGCGGGTCAGTACATGATAAGATATCAAATGATGGTTCTGATGTCTTTTCCATTCTTCTGAACCTGTGGCACTTCAGATGTGACTGGATCCGATGCTGAGTTCATAGTCTTCAGTTTGAAGCACCACTTCCTCTCCCATAGTACCTTGCTTGCCTGATTCTCCTCAGATTGAGTTTCTGAAGCTCATACAGCTAAGTGAAATTTTTTTGCTATGTAGCACTTGCCTTCCTCCTCCTCTCCTTGAAGCTTTTAGATAGTTGCAGTGAATCCTTCTTCATTAATTATTTGTTATTGAGTGGCTTCTTCTAGCCGTTATGTTGTTTTTGTGTGTATGCATGAGAATGCTAGTATGTGCCTTTATCCTCCTTGCTCTTTTTCTATTATCATGCCTTATGACATATATGTATATTTTTAACAGGTGTTTGTGTTAATCGATGGTTATACCATATTTTCACAATTGAATTGTTAATCTTCTTTGTAATTAGTGTTTTCATAATTGTGATGTTATGTAACTTTATTTTAAGCCTAAAGATGGGCAAATCCTTTGTTTTTAAGAAGTGTCAGGGGGTGCGACACAAGATACTCCCCAAGATACACAGAGTCAGTGTGTATATTGCTTGGGTGTTGCTCATCTTGAGTCTGAGTATGCAGCTTGTGTTTTTTGAGCTAGGGCCCTAGTGGATAGGAGGGACAACTTAGTTCTAAGGGGCATGTTGTCTGCCTCTCCTGCCCACTTAGGTATGTCCCCTTTTACCAGCCAAAAAACTTGAGAAGAAGGAGAAAAAGGAGAGGGCTAGAGACTCCAATTCTGAGAGAGGAAAGGTGAAAGAGAAACAGAAAGTGAAAGAGTGAGAGTTAGAGAGAGAATCTTGTAACCATTCTGCAGATATTCACCTTGCACTCTACCCAGATACAAAGACCCCAAGGCCTTATGCCGCTCCAGGTGCTGTTTTGTCTTTGGAGTCAGTTCCTCCCCAGTGCCAATCTCCCCTAGCTTTGGCTGTGACCTTGGATCTGACTTTGGATCATTCCTCTGCCTCAGATCAGGACATTCCAAGCCCATTGATTTAGGGCAGATCCTGTATCAGGCAGGGTTCATTCACATTTTTTTGCTTTTAGTCTGGCTGACTTTTTTCCAGAGCCATCTTCCTTTTACATCTCTCTTCGGGGCCCAAGGGGTGTGTGTCTTTGCCTTTGACTGGATCCGAGAAGCCACCTTCTATTACTTCTGCTAGGTAGGTAAGATCTGCCAGGAGTACCAGAGAGTATGATCTTGACCAGCTGTTGAGATCCTGTCAGAAGGACCAGATAGTTTTGGGGATAATTCCCTTATCCCCAGAGGCTAAATGGTTTGCCCTGTCAGCTCTGACATCTTTTTTTCTACTTTTGGGCCTTCTTTCAGCTCCTATGCAAATGGATCCTGCCCAGCTTGGCTTTGCCTTGCATCTGTGCCAACATCCGTGGGTTCTTTGATACCACCTTTTACCTTGATGTTCTTGACTCCAGTGTCATCAGAGCCAGGATTGATCTGGTGCCAAGATGTCAGAGGCGAGCGTCTGGGATCCGGTTTGACTCAGAGGTTATCAGATCTGTCCTTGCCCCTTGGTGCTTCAGCTTTGGACAGCGCAGCTCCAGTCTCAACTTTGGATCCAACCAAGTTGGCAGTTCATTTGGGGGGTTCTCCTAGATCAAATTGTTTCCCTCTTCAGCTGTCCAGCCTTAGCAACAGTGTTTAATGTAACAGAGAGGTTGCTGTCCTGCTCCAACACAGGGATTTTGGCACCCGTGTAGGATCCATCCCAGCCTTTGTTTCTGTTCAGGACCTCACATTTTCACCAGTAGTCCTTGGGAAATCCCACTTCACTTGGCCTCAACCAGACCCTGACTAGAGGCTCTCTCACAGCTTCTGTGCCACTCCTGGACCCCCCCATGGAAGGTACACAATGTAAGAGGAAGTACTTGGACTGTCCAGTGGAGTCTCTGACCAAAGAATCAGATCTAAATGAAGGGGAGGCATCCCCAAAGACCTTCCATGATGACACTTCCTTTGGTGACTTTTGGAATTGATGTGATAATGTGGGGGATGGACCAGTGAAGCCCCTTCCCCAGAGGAGTTGATCTTTCTTGAGGTTTTTGGCATGGACCCATCCATGTCATAGTTGGTACCCCCTTTGGACACCCTCATCAACCTGGTGTCCAGGAGGACTTGGAGAGAACCTGACACAGTGGAGTCCATCCCACATAATGCTTACAAATTGCCCCCGCCCAGGATGGGCTGTTTTGGAGCAAGTGTCCTTCAGTTAATGCTATTGTGGTTGCTGTAGCCATCAAAAAATACCTCTCTAAGTAAAGTTCATTAGTTCATCTCTCAAATATGAATTCTTAGGCATTGGACCACCACTTTGGTAAGAGCTCATATGCTTCAGCCACATTCACCCTTCATGCCGAAATTTACTTAGCTCATTTGTCTGGAATCCAATGTGACTTGGTCTCAGAGGTGTCTAAGTCAGTGTCAGCTTTACAGTCCTTGGAGGTCTGTAGTTCTTTGGAGACTCAGTTGTCCATGATGCTTTCTATTTCCAGTGTAACCTTGAGGCTGATTTCCATTGCAAATGACATTATGGCTCACACAGCAGATATGACTATGGTGCTTCACTAACATGCCAGAATACATTTATGCAACTTTGCGGACTGCTTTAAGGTGTGTTTTCTTATTGTGCCCTTTGATGTGTCCATTTTGTTTGGACCAAAAGTTAAGGAGTTTCTAACCTGAAATAAGCAAGACAGGAAGACTTTATCTGCCATACGGGTTTGTGAAGTAAAATGTAAGAAAAGTGGTAATACAGGGCATTCATGGTTATAATGTGAGGCAGAAATACAAGAAAATGAAAAAAGTAAAAATTAAAATGGAAATGGAAATTAAATTACACAACAAAAATAGTTAGAAAAGAATGCTATGCAAGAACATACAACATAAAAAACGTAGAAATGGTATTTAAATTTAAAGGGAAAGACAAAGAGAAAGAAAAAAGAGAGACAGATGAAACAAGTGAAGAAGAGTCAGTGTGGTATATAGTAAAAGGCAAGAAAATTTCATCAGGAAAGAGAGTTAGGGAAAGAAAAAGTAAATTTAAAAACATAATAGTAAGACAGAATAAGAAAGGTAAGGGATAAGATTATTTTAATAACTGTTCTATAAAGTTGAAAATATTAGCATTGAACATGAACAATATGAGGATTATTAAAATAATAATTAGCATTTTACAATGGTGTGCTGCAGCAGATGCTCAATGAATAGTGTAAGAAGATATTAGAATGCTAACAGAAGAAGAAAGGGTGCAAACAGAAAAACTTTGGAATGGTACTGTTTTTTGGAATATAGGCAAATAAACATGTTCAGGTATATGTATATTATGCCAAGAAAATATAAACATATTAGATATTACAATAGTAGAACTGGGCCAAATAACAGTAGTAGATATCATATGGAACAATATGTATATAGACGAATAGCTTTATATGCATATGTGACAAAAAAAGAAAGAGAAACAAAGTTTAAAAGTATACCTAATTATGTGTATGTTAACATGGATATAATAATGACAGGTGACTTCAATTGTAATTTGAGAAATAAGAAGAATAGTTGCGATGTTAAAATGTTTACTGAAATTATGAAAAGTGGAAAATTAAAAATAAGGGGAAATAAACACTGGACTTACAAAATGAATGAAATGAAGACAGAAATTGATTATTTTTTATACCAGAAGGCCTAACAATTACACAAAAAATAATGAAATATAATGGGTTCTCTGCTCATGAGCCAATTTGAATAAGAATCCATGAAAATGAGTAATGTATTAAAAAAGAAAAAGGCATAAAAAGAGTAAATGAAAAAGAGATTTGGGAGAAAAAAAGAAATTACAGAATTATGGCAACAACATATCAGTATGAGAGATTTTTTACAATAATTGGACAATATGGTGGATTCAATCAAAAAATACAAAAAGTATTTTAGAATGTACAAAAAAGAAAAGGAAAAAAGAAAAATGTAATATAAAATGTTAAGTCAAAAATATTTAATGATTTGATAGAGAAGAAAACATGTTTTTTGAAAAAGAAAAATAATTATATAGAGGAAATTAGGATATGGTTAATAAACTGTTATATAAGCAACATATTGTTTACAAGGAAAGAAAGAAAAAGTAGTACCATACTTATGTAAGATAATAAGAAAGAAATATAAAGAAGGGAAACAAGTTAAAAACAAGGAGAAATATATGAAATAAAGAACATGTGTTAGATTTATATAGTAAAAAAGAAGTTAATATGGAACACACTTATAACGGTGACAATTTAAATAAAGAAGATAATGAATATTTAGAGAGAAAAATAAATATTAATGAGTTTAATGAGGTCATGAAAGATATTAATGTGAATTCAACTACAATTTTGGACAGAACTGAATATCATCATCTTCTTTCGGCTGTTCCCGTTAGGGGTCACCACAGTAGATCACCGGTTTCCATTTCTTCCTGTCCTCTGCATCTTGCTCTGTCACACCAACCACCTGCATGTCCTCTCTCATCACATCCATAAACCTTATCTTAGGCCTTCCTCTTTTCCTGTTACCTAGTAGCTTCATCCTTAGCATCTTTTTCCAAATATACTCAGCATTCCTTCACAGCACATGTCCAAACCAACGTAATCTTGCCTCTCTGGCTTTGTCTCCAAACCTTCCAACCTGGGCTGACCCTCTAATATACTTATTCCTAATCCTGTCCACCCTCATCACACCCAGTGCAAATCTTAACATCTTTAACTCTGCCACATCCAGTTCAAACTCCTGTCTTTTTGTCAATGCCACTGTCTCCAACCCATATAACATAGCTGGTCTCATTACCCTCTTGTAGACCTTCCCTTTCACTCGTACTGGTACTTGCCTGTCACAAATCACTCCTGACACTCTTCTCCACCCACTTCATCCTACCTGTACTCTCTTCTTCACCTCTCTTCTACACTCACCATTACTCTGAACTATTGACCCCAAGTATTTAAACTCATCCACCTTTGCCACCTCTACTCCTTGCATCCTCACCATTCTTCTATCCTCCCTCTCATTCACACACATATATTCTGTCTTAGTCCTGCTGACCTTCATTCCTCTTCTCTCTAGAGCATATCTTCATCTCTCCAGGGTCTCCTCCACCTGTTCCCTACTCTCACTATAGATCACAATGTCATCTGCAAACATCATAGTCCATGGGGACTCCTGTCTGATCTTGTCTGAACCTGTCCATCACCATTGCAAATAAGAAAGGGCTCAGAGCTGATCCCTGATGTGCCCCCACCTCCACCTTAAATGCATCTATCACTCCCACCGCAGACCTCACCGCTGTCACACTACCCTCGTACATATCCTGTACCACTCTTACATACTTCTCTGACACTCTTGACTTCTTCATACAATACCACAACTCCTCTCTAGGCATCCTGTCATATGCTTTCTCTAAGTCTACAAAAACACAATGCAACTCCTTCTGTCATTCTCTGTACTTTTCCATCAAGACTCTCAGAGCAAACATCACATCTCTAGTGCTCTTTCCTGGGATTAAACCATACTGCTGTTCACTAATCATCACGTCCCTTCTTAACCTAGCTTCCACTACTCTTTCTCATAACTCCTTGCTGTGACTGATCAATTTAATCCCTCTGTAGTTACTACAGCTCTGCACATCACCCTTATTCTTAAAAATCGGTACTAAAACACTTTTTCTCCATTCCTCAGGCATCCTCTCACTTTCTAAGATTTCATTAAACAATATGGTTAAAAACTCCACTGCCATTTCACCTAAACACCTCCATGCTTCCACTGGTATGTCATCTGAGCCAACAGCCTTTCCATTCTTCATTCTCTTCATAGCTATCCTTACTTCCTCCTTGCTAATCCATTGTACTTCATGATTCACTATCCCTACATCATCAAACCTTCTCTCCCTCTCATTCTCTTCATTCATCAACCCCTCAAAGTACTCTTTCCATCTCCTCAACACACTCTCCTTGCTTGTGAGTATGTTTCCCTCATTATCCTTTATCACCTTAACTGAATATAGTATGTACAAATAAATGTATGACTGGCAAAAATTGTGTTTATAGAAGTAATGAATGAGTGGCTAGAAAGAGGAATTAAGTATAAAGAAATTTGCACAGGTGTGATACAATTTTTGTTTCAAAGAAAGGAGATTAAGATGAAATAAAAATTGGAGACCAGTTACACTGAATAACACAGATTATAACATTTTTTGTGAGAATAGTAACTAAAAGACTACAATGTAAAATAGAAAGATTATATTATCAGAATTTGGGAGAAAAGGAAAGGGGAGTCAAGACCTACTGTGGATAATAAGGGAAGTAATTGATGACATTATTAATAAAAAGCAGAGATAAAATCATGATAGGTGATGTCAGTAAGACATATGGTAACATTCAGTATAAAGCATTATGGGGAATTTTGCAAGCATGCAACATAAGTGAAAAAATATTGCAAGTAATTAAATCAATATATGAAAATAATTATGTGAAGTTGAATGTAAATGGTTGGATTGGAGAAGATTTGAAAGTAGAGTGTGGTATAAAACAAGAATGCTCTGCAAGCAGTATGATCTTTGCTATAATCATAAACACAGTAGTAATGGAAATTAATAAAATGTCAAGTAAGGGGGGATATAGAATTATCAAGGAGATACATATACCGATAATGTATACTTATACTGATGAGATTGTAGCAACAAAAAAAACAAAACAAAATTTGGATGGAAAAATAATGAAAAATTGAGTATACGTTTGAAGAAAATTGGTTTAAGGATAAATAAAGAGAAAAGCAAAGGATTTGGCTATGAAGGTATTATAGGAGGTATGGAATATAATGAAAAGAGTATTGATATTTTAGGAATAGTATTTGGAACGGCAGAATACAGACATGAACAATGGGATAAAGTTATTAAAGGAATCAAAGACACAATCACATTCTGGAAGACATATAGATTTTCATACAAAAAGAAAGCACATTTAATAAACACCATAACAATAGGTAAAATTGCTTATATTGCAAATGTTTATATGATGCTAATGAAATATGAAAAAGAAATTATGCAGACCATTTTTTCATTTATTTGGGGGTCAAGATTGAACCCGGTTAATAGGGGAATTTTGTATATGAAAGATGAACAAAGGGCATTAGGGCTGATATATCCAATTGTGCATGCAGCCTCTTGAAGGATGTATAAAGTACTAAAAGGAATAATGAAAAATAAAGATTTGACAGGAACAATAATGCATTATAAATATAGAGAAAATTTGGGGAGAAATGGAAATGAAAAAAAGAAGTAAAAGTGATATTAATGAAAAACAAGAATTTTATAATTAAATTGTATTGAGGAAATTAAAGCAGAATGTGGTAGAAAAGAACAGAAAAGAATGGTATGTTAACATTATGATATCCTTTTATTCGGTGGATCCATGGAAAGATTTAGAGATAGATAAGAAGAAAGCAATAATGAAGATATACAGAAATTATAAAAGAATTAAAGAATGCAATGATTTTTAGTGGAGGTTGTCCATTGGAAAATTACCAGTGTGGCAAATATGCCATACAAGAGAAAGCAGGATAGAATATGTAATAAATATAAATAATTGGAAACTACAGAACGTGTTTTTTTTAATGTGAGAGAATTCAAAAACTGTGGAAAGAAGTATGTAAACATGATTTGATTAAAAGTTATTTCAATTTTGAAATGGTAAACATGGGGATAATAGAATATGGGTTTTATGGGTCAAGATTCCAGAATGGAGCTAAGAAAATGGACAGAATCATATTCTATGTAACATGGACTATATGGAATGAAAGACATAATTAAATCAGATACAGTGGAAAATGGACATTGAAAAAATACTGGAAAAATATGGTTTTGGTTGTGGGTAAAAGAGTAGGGTGGAATAAAATGGAACTATCAATATATTGAATGAAGTTAAAATATGTAAATATTCAAAAATATGAATTGTATATATGTATACAAATAAAAAAAACTACTCATCATTGTTGTGAGTGGGACCCATTTTGACAGAGCACTTCCTGTTTTCATTCCAGGTACAGAAGTGTTCTTGAGAAACAGGGAGGCAGATAGAGTGAGAAAGACATAATGGAGTGGTGAGAGAAATGGAGGAGAAAGACAATATCAAGACCAGAGAATGCGTACAAGATTCTGAGGAGATGTTTCAAAGAAATCTGTTTGATGGAGATGTGTTGGCAAATAGTGAATGTATAATTACAACGCTGCAGTCAGGAGGGTTACAAGATGTTTACTTAAAGAAACAGGGATGCAGATAGAGCCAGAAAATAAAGGAGACATTTTCTGGGAGGGGCATAATGGAGAAGATACAAAAGACGATGCAGATGCAATCTTGAAGAATATTTGTGAGATTAAAAAGAAAGCATATGATGAAGAAGTAAAAAAGGCAAAAGGGGAGTATCAGAAAATAAAAAGGCTGAAGCAAATGAAAAATGGAAGTATGTTTTGAGGATTCAAAGTGAAGAAGAGAAAGAAATGGACAAGTATGAAGTGTGAGACATTTCAATAGCTCCTTTGTATATAAAATCACATGATGTAAGAGCATTTATTCTTATCAACAAAGAAACGTTTTGTGACATTATATTTGAAAATGGAAAAAGAAAGGAAATGACATAAGAAAAATGTTAGAAGTTATAATATGTGGTAAGTTATACCTTTGGGATAAACATTCATGGACTTACAGAAGGGGTATGCATAGAATGGAAACAGAATATTTTATAGTATCAGAAGGTATAGTTATAGGAGATAGTTGAAACAGGATTTTCTGATCACTTTTCAATATTGTCATAGATAAAGGAAAATAAGGAATATATAAAAATAGGCAAAGGAATTAAAAGGATAAATGAGAAAACATGGAATGAAGAAGGAAAGAGATTAGCATTACAGTTATGGAACATTTTATAAAAGGTGGGCTGAATGGTAGATTATATTTAATAAAAATGTAAAAATGTTTTTAACAGTCACAATATGATGTGAGAAAATTTAAGAAATAAAAATATAAAGGAACCTATGACAATTCATTGGAAGAGTTAGAACATAATGATAAATAGTACTTTGAAAAAGAAACAAAAATACAAGAACAGTTATATAAGCAAAGATATTTTAACAAGAAAAAGAGAAGTATCAGGTTTCTTAAGCAGAATAGTAAAGGAAGATGGTAGTGTAATGAGAGAAATAAAAAATATAAAAGGAGAAATAGAAAGAGCTCAAGAAAAGACTATGAGTAGTGTACAATATGTACAAGAACTGTTTAAAGAAAAAAAAGAAAGTAGTGAAACATATGTAGAGTAAAAAGTTAACAGAAAAGAGAATAAGGAATCGGAAAAGGAGATTTATTTATATTAGTTAGATAAAGTATTAGAACAAGTCAATATAGATTTGACTGCAGGACCAGATGGAATAAGGTATGAAATGTATAAAAATTCAAGTGGTTATTAAAAAGAATATTTTTAAAGATTTTGAATGAATGATTAAATTAAGGCTTTATATATAAAGAATTGTGTATTAGTATACTTAAATTCATATGGAAGAAGGAAGCTCGAAGACAATTAAACAACTGGAGACTGATAGCATTGAATAGTAATGGTTATAAGATTTTTATGAAAATAATACAAAAGAGATTTGAAATTAAAATTGAAAATATTATGGAAGATAGTATGTATAGTATAAAGAGGAAGGGTTGTAAGAGTTATTGATAAAGACATTGTGGATGGTTTTATGAATAGAAAAGAATAAGTCAAAATTATGATAGGAGACCCCAGTTAGGCATTCAATACAATTGGACATGAGAAATTTTATGGGTAATAATGAAAGAATATAATATAAGCGAGAAAGTTAGGAAATTATGTATGTCAGTGTATAACAATAATAAAGTAAAAATGCTTGTAAATGGCTGGTTAATCCAACAGGTGCATATGAAAAGTGATGCAAGACAAGGATGTCCAATGAGTTGTGTACTCTTTGAATTAGTTATGAATGTAATAGTATGCAAAATAAATTACAAAATGAAGGAGGTGGGGTATATAACACCCAAAGGGTTAAGAATTCCAGTCCTGTGAACATATGCAGATAAGATTATAATAATTGCAAAAACAACATTTGGGTAAAAGAAGTAATGATTTGCACAAGTGAGTGTCTAGAGGTGATAGGTATGGCTTTAGCTAAAGAGACAAGTAAAGGTTTATGTGATAGAGTAAAGATAGGGGGTATGTATTTTACATTGGATGAATAGAACCCGCAGCCTTCTGCACCAAAGGTGAGTGTGCCATCTATTCTACCACTGACATTGTTCAGTTTTCTTTCATAGATTCTTAAATTCAACACACATTTCCCTTACATATTCATCCTTTTGTCAGAAGCAAACAAAGCCTGAATAGTTTAAATAAAGAAGCCTTTTAAAAAGGGCAAGGGGAGAAGGCAGAGTCCAGGGTAGACAACATGGGAGAAGAGGGTAATAGTGCAATTACCTCTAAAAAACTCAGCTCACAGTTATCATTGCAAGGCAGATCTGCACCACATTTTCAACCTTCCCATCCCAATATTATCAATAATGGTTGCATTTTTTCAATGAACTGCTATATCACTTGATGCTGGACACCTGAATGAAGGAAGAAGTGCATACAGAGTACAAAGTACAATTCACAAACTTCCTTCTGTTCTTGATTGCACCACAGATGCCTGATGACTAGTAATGAAACAACTCAACCTCAGCTATGGAAAGGACAGCATAACTAGTCACAGGTTCTAATCAAGACTATTTCTAGTGTCAAGGAAGGCTGAACACTGGATAAGTGTCTTGGGCTTTTCCACCTGGAAAAATTTTCTAGGGGTAAAAAGAATAAAAAATGCTTAACCTTCAGATACTGCTACATGTCTTAATACCTTAGGCCCTGATAGTGACATTGGGTGTAAAAGATGACTACCTCCATATACCCATTTCTTAAGGTCACAAGAGATCTCTCAGATTTATAATGGTCACTACCATTTTTGATGCACCTTTTTGCCCTTTGGTCTGTATACTTCTCAGAGGATATTTACCAAATACATAACATCTCTTTTTCCTATCTGAGGCTATGTGTTATATATTCAACCATATCTGGATGACTGCTTCATTCAAATCCACTCCCAAAGCACCTTCTGAAGGACTTGTGAAAGATCATTTATAACCTGATTAACATGGAAATGTAAGCAAACTTAAAAACTCCATCCTGAGCATCTCGGTAATTGAGACCTTTCTGATATCCCTCCTAGACTCATCTAACAGCAATTTGCTGTTGCCCCAGATAAAATCTCCCTCCTGAGGTCCATCTTCTTAGACTCTGCACAAAACAGAAAAAAAAAAACATAAGAGAAATCCTCAGGTGTCTAGGGCACATTTAAACATCAATTCTAATGGTCCTCCTAGTAAACCTACATATGAGGAAGATTTAGTGATTCATGAGAAACTTGTCAGTTATAATTTATACCCACTTGATAAATTTTTCTCCCTGATGCCATTCATATGAAAAGAATCCCTCCAATGGACAAGCCAAATAACAGGAAATTTGAGAATGTCTTCAGCCTTGTCTAGAAGTATTAATCTTGCCCAAAGATGCTATAGACCTGCCCAAGGAGCACACACTGAACACTTCACAATGCAAGATTAGAGGAGTTACAGTATTCAGATCCAACAAATCAGTGTAAACGAGATGCTAGTATTCATTTCTGACCTGCAAGTATTCAAGGAGTTGTAGAAGCTGGATACCTACATAGAACAGACAAAACATCATCAGAAATAAATAACCGGTGCCAAAATCATGGACTGGAACTAAATGCCAAAAAATGCATTATTATATCCTTTGGGAAGTCATCTACCCCAAGGAACTACCACATTGACAATACACCCCTATGAGTTGACCTAGTTGGTCAGGATTTGGGAACTTATGTGGAGAGTGACATAACTTTTGATTAACAAGTGTCTATTGTTATAAGAAAGTCCTTCTATATTGCACAGCTTATAAACAAAGTGATTATTTTGAGATCTAGGATGTCATGGTCCTCCTTTACTTAGCTCTTATTAGAACAATTTTTTACAACTCCTTTTGATGTTGTAAAAAATTTCTTTTAAGACAGATCTCCCCTTTTCTCAGTCATTTTCATCCATGAGGATCTATGATGGAATCATGTTTTACAAACCGCTGAGACCAGTTCTGATCCTTGTTCATAAATAAACAATTAGTGAGCTGTTTTATGTAACTTTCTATAACCAAATTCAAAATGGAATATCCACATATAACCAACATTCTCCCCTGGAGTCTCAAAAGCTTGCACAGAGTGCAAGATCGGTGCAGGAGCTCAAGCTGTGTCTATGTCTGCCATGCGATCCAGGAACAGCCTGCAGTGTTGTGCACGACCGCTCCTGCACTAATCCTGCACAGACTAAGCCCTGGTATGCAAATCACCCCATTTTCAGGAGAAATCTATACAAATGAGGTGATTTTGGGATCCAGGAAGCTTGCAACAGTCCATTGCAGGACTAGTGCTATCTGCAGAAATGTACTCGGTTAGCAACCGAATACATTTCTGCAAAATCCAAAACGGAGCTGTGACAGGCCCAAATAAAGGCTGCATATCATGTAGTAAGCATGCCAATGGCCAAGTGTAAGGCCATTGGCATTGCAAACAAAAAACATACAAAAATCAACTTTTATTTTTTTTAGCCGATTGCGGCTGTTTAAGAGTAGGGCAGCGGCTCGCAAATAGAATTGGGGGAAAATAAGAAAATAAACCTAAAATAAGCAGTCTAACTAAAATCACTATTCTGCCATTCAAGTCAATGGCAGGCAGTAGACAACCTGGCCAGTGAGTAGTGGTTGCTAAGGGGGGAGGCTCAGTGTGAGACATGTAACTATGCATTAGCAGGCAATTCTACACAAATGAAGAGAAGGATAGTGAATCCCAGTTTTCCCTAGTATGTGAATCAGGTCCCAACAGTATAAGAGTAGGAATAGCTTAATGCAAGCCTAGGAGTTAGGTAACATCATGGGGATGTGTGTGTCAGGCATAATATAAGCGGATTGGAGCCCTGTGGCTCAGGATTGCTCCTAGCTTAGCACAGCTATGCTAGGGTGTGTGAATAAACCTGCTTAGCACTCTTTACAAAGCCTAAGCGGGTGTGCACACCACGCACAGGGTTTTACAGGAAGAAAAAAGAAGTTAAACTAGGAAATAGCAGCAGTGTGCACATTTGAGCACTCTGTTTGCACTGCATGCACACGGGCTTAAACAGGAAGGCAATGGGAAGGGAAAACTGAAGTAGGTATGTAATTAAGGAGAACTAGCTTAGCTGGCAGGTGAAATGTATCAGAATCAGCCAATTACACAGGCAGCAGACCAGCCCAGTCCAGAACACTACTATAAACTATGCAAACACCTTCCCCTTTGGTTTTTCCCACACTCTACACCACCGGTGTAAACAAGCGAGGAACTTTTAACACTCAGTATAGTAAATGATAGGCGCTGCAATAGCTATTATACAACAACTTGTGGAAGAGGCTAAAGGTGGTGAGGATATGAATGCTGTCCACAAACCCACCATGAGGAGACGGAGAAGAGTGTACAGACCCAGGGTAACCTACCAGGGGCTACATGAGCTGGAGATAGTGGAGCACGATATGATGGACAGGGACCTCCTACAGCAAATTGTTGAGCTGTGCCAGCCACGCCTCACACGCAGAATTAACAGAGGGGAACCCATCCTAGTGGATACCAAAGTATGTGTAGGCCTAAGAATACTAGCTACAGGTACCTTCCAAAGGCCAACTGGGGATATGATGGGGATTTCACAGGCATCAGCATCCAGGGTACTCCACCAGTTCCTGGATGCCATGTCAGCACATGTTGGTGAGCAAGTATATTTCCCCAACACCCGTGAGGCGTTGGCCAGCAATATGCAACTGTTCCAACAAATAGCAGAATACCCTGAGGTAGTGGGTGCTATAGACTGCATGCACATATGCATCAAAGCACCATCCGGTGAGCAGGGAAGGGTCTACATCAACCACAAGGGCTTCTCCTCCATCAACTGCCAGGGCATGTGCGATGCACAGGGCATAATAATGAATGTGTGTGCTGGCTGCCCTGGAAGCTATCACGATTCCCACATCTGGCATCTGATGCAGCTGTACCAGCGATTTGCTAATGGGGACATCCCTCATGGTCACCTAATGGGGGATGCTGGATATGCACTGGAGCCATGGCTGATGACACCCATCAGAAATGCACACACACCCAAACAAGAACTCCATAATGAGGCACATACACAGACTAGAATTATAGTAGAATGTGTGTTTGGGATGCTCAAGTCATTGTTCAGGTGCCTGGACACATCCAGCGGAGCCTTGCAGTAGTCACCAGCTACATGTACCCAAACTGGCCTTGTGTGTGCCATGCTACACAATTTGATCCTGCAGAAACAGCAGCAGCAGGAACAGCACGGGGCAGAGCCACACAGCCCTCCACCATTGCCAAGGCCCGTACAGGCACAGAGTGACTCTGAGGAGGAACAACCTGAGCCTGCCCCAGTAGGCAGAAGGAGGCATGCCCAGTATACCCTGGCCTTGGCAAAGAGGCACCGCATAGCACATACACTGACACAGGAGGGACCCAGGGAATAACACTTCTTTCTGACATTCTAACCATGTGTAAGGAGTGTACTATGTGCATCCAACATAGGCAGCCCTACAGCACCACCCTCAATACTGGGACACCTACAAGGTAAGTGACTCACACATGCCAGTCAGGGGGGTCACATACCCAACAACAGTCAAAGCCAGCAGGACAGATGTAGACAAACACAAACAAAGGAGGTGTTATGGCCTCTGAATGAGGCCTATGGGTAACCTCCCTCCAGGCTTACACAGACAGACTACAGCAGGTCAGGCAGTGGGATGTCAGTTCTGAAGGGTAGGAAGTCATAAATTAATATGTAGGTAATTACAAGCTAAGATCTGTAGTACAATGGTATGCCTCTAGTCAGCACAATAGCTAAGACAACAGACTGAAATGGAGTACCCGACATACCAGTACAGTCCTAGCAAATGTGTACAAGTATCAGGTGCGCCCCCCCCATCCTATGTAGAAATGAAGTCACAGTTAGGTGTGCCCCCAATCCTGTGTAGAAATGTAGAAATAGTCAGGTGTGCCCCCCCATCCCACGTAAAAATATAGTAATGGTCAGGTGTGCCCCCACACACACTCCCGTGTAGAAATGTAGAAATAGTCAGGTGTGCCCCCATCCTACGTAGAAATGTAGTAACAGTCAGGTGTGCCCCCCAATCCTGTGTAGATGTAGAAATAGTCAGGTGTGCCCCCCATCCTAAGTAGAAATATAGTAACAGTCAGGTGTGCCCCCCAATCCTGGGTAGAAATGTAGAAATAGTCAGGTGTGCCCTCCCCATTCTACGTAGAAATGTAGTAACAGTCAGGTGTGCCCCCAATCCTGTGTAGAAATGTAGAAATAATCAGGTGTGCCCCCCCATCCTATGTAGAAATGCAGTAAGAGTCAGGTGCGCCCCCCAATCCTGTGTAGAAATGCAGTAACAGTCAGGTGTGCCCCCAGTCCTGTGTAGAAATGTAGAAATAGTCAGGTGTGCTCCCCATCCCACGTAGAAATGCAGAAATGTAGAAATGCAGAAATGTAGTAATAGTCCATGCCAAATGATCAACAGATACCCTGCAGAGACAGCATGCTACCTGAAGGTGTACAACACAAAGGTCAGCACTGCAGTACAAACGACCTGGACTCAATCCACTCATTCAATACAGATGGCCATACTGAGCATGCCCACACACTTAGAGAAATGAAGGCAATGTCAGTCAACAACATACTGGAAGGTCATATTGGGCATGCTAACACTTAAACACATGAAGGCCATGTCTGCAACACCAGTAGACCAGACATATCTGGCAGCCACAGATGTTAGTGCAGACACTCCTCAGTATGCACCACTCATGCTTTGCACACACAGTGGATAGGAATACAGGCATATATGTAAGGACAACACACTATAATAAGCCAAAGGTAGACATACATAGATGTGTGGATGAGGGCCACTGTGACAAGAAGCCATCCAGGCCTGTCCCACCCAGCACACAGGCAAAGGGACACAACCACATGAGGGTCAGATGTCACTCACTACAGATACTAGCCACCGGTATCTATCAGCATTACAGATTATGTGGTCCACATGCCAGCTGTGCAACATGACTGTTCAAGGAAGTAGTCATCTAGCAGCTGTATACACGTACCTGTGAAATATGACCGAGGTTGTGCCCGCATGTGGTGTGTCAACTCCTAGATGAATGGGTTATGGCCCATGCACACACACTGCCCTCCCCATAGTCCCACTATGACAAGCTTGCTGAGGTCATCCACTATGAATTACACCTCTGGGAGAGTTGTGTTCCAGTAATCTCTGTGGCGTGTCCCATAACTGCATACTACTGTAGTGTGATGCACTAGTTAGGTACGAGTTCTAACCCCAGCCTTGGCAACCGTCTGTCTGTGTAGAAGGCAATGCTTTTTAGGGTAGGCGCACCCCCTACAAGTTAAATGCTCTACTTTGGTAAGGCTGCTGATGTCATCCACCTAGAAATACAACTCTGGGAAGGTAGTATCCCAGTCATCTCTATAGCACGTGCTGTAACTGTGTACTGCTGTAGTGTGAAAAGCTAGCTAGTTAGAAGTTCTAACCGCAGCCTTGGCAACTGTGTGTGTGTGTGTCTGTCTGACTCTGTCTGTGTAAAAGGCAATGCTATTTAGGGTAGTCACACTCCCTACAAGTTAAATGCTCTACTTTGGTAAGGCTGCTGATGTCATCCATCTAGAAATACACCTCTGGGAAGGTTGTAGACCATTAATCGCCATAACGTGCACTGTTGTAGTGTAATAAAATAGTTAAGTAGGTGTTCTAATCCCAAACATGACAAGTGTGTCTGTGTTGGGAGCAATGCTTTTTAGGGTAGTCACACTCCCTACAAGTCAAATGCTCAACTTTGGCAAGGCTACTGATGTCATCCACCCAGAAATACACCTCTGGGAAGACTGTAGCCTAATAATCTCCATAGCATATGCCATAACGGTGTACTGCTGTGGTGTGATTTAGAACTCTGGTAGGGTTCTATTCCCACCCATGGCAGTTTTAGATGTTTTGTGTGTGTTCCAATGTCTGTGTAGGGAGCAATGCATGTTAGGCTAGTCACACTCAGTACTTGTCAAATACCCTACTTTGGCTATCCTGCTGATGTCAGCCAATGTGATATACACCTTTGGGGAAGGAGTACTCCAGTAATCTCAGTGCCACGTACTATAACTGCATAGTGCTGTAGTGTAATAAATTTGTTACATAGGGGTTCTACTCCCAGACATGACAGGTGTGTGTTTGTAACTCTTATCCTGTGTGGAAGTGGGTGCGAGTGTGTGACACCTAGCCCCAATGGGGAGCGGGTTTTGCAAATTTCTTATATGGTGGCCCTAGTATATATCACAATGTCCACTGTACAGGGATAACAGATGTGAAATAGCTGAGAGACTGGGGTGCAAATCCATACCCATACATGTGACATCAAGGCCAGACAATCACAGTTAGCAGCCCCAGTATTACCCAGAGAACACTCTCAACCCATGTCTCATACACACACACACACACACATGCCGAGGCAACAGCCAATATGTGTGTAGTACACTGCATATTGGCAACTGATAGTAACTATGGAGTGAATGCAGTGGCCTACAGAGGGCAAGGCACCCTGTCTATCTGTCCAATAGGCACATACATGCAGACAGTGCACCTTCCCCATGTTCCCCACTGGACATCTGCAACACCTGTGGTGCCAGGTCATGTGACCCACAAAGGACATACCATGCCTGAAAACATGCCCTGTATGGACAGATGCCACTGACACCAGGGAATGTCATTAGCATGCTATCAATATAGGTGCAGGGGTAACCTGCTGTCCATTACATCCTATGTAGAAATGAAGTCACAGTTAGGTGTGCCCCCCAATCCTGTGTAGAAATGTAGAAATAGTCAGGTGTGCCCCCCCATCCCACATAAAAATATAGTAATGGTCAGGTGTGCCCCCACACACACTCCTGTGTAGAAATGTAGAAATAGTCAGGTGTGCCCCCCTTCCTACGTAGAAATGTAGTAACAGTCAGGTGTGCCCCCCAATCCTGTGTAGATGTAGAAATAGTCAGGTGTGCCCACCATCCTAAGTAGAAATATAGTAACAGTCAGATGTGCCCCCCAATCCTGGGTAGAAATGTAGAAATAGTCAGGTGTGCCCTCCCCATTCTACGTAGAAATATAGTAACAGTCAGGTGTGCCCCCAATCCTGTGTAGAAATGTAGAAATAATCAGGTGTGCCCCCCCCATCCTATGTAGAAATGCAGTAACAGTCAGGTGTGCCCCCCCAATCCTGTGTAGAAATGTAGAAATAGTCAGGTGTGCTCCCCATCCCACGTAGAAATGCAGAAATGTAGAAATGCAGAAATGTAGTAATAGTCCATGCCAAATGATCAACGGATACCCTGCAGAGACAGCATGCTACCTGAAGGTGTACAACACAAAGGTCAGCACTGCAGTACAAACGACCTGGACTCAATCCACTCATTCAATACAGATGGCCATACTGAGCATGCCCACACACTTAGAGAAATGAAGGCAATGCCAGTCAACAACATACTGGAAGGTCATACTGGGCATGCTAACACTTAAACACATGAAGGCCATGTCTTCAAACACCAGTAGACCAGACATATCTGGCAGCCACAGATGATAGTGCAGACACTCCTCAGTATGCACCACTCATGCTTTGCACACACAGTGGATAGGAATACAGGCATATATGTAAGGACAACACACTATAATAAGCCAAAGGTAGACATACATAGATGTGTGGAAGAGGGTCACTGTGACAAGAAGCCATCCAGGCCTGTCCCACCCAGCACACAGGCAAAGGGACACAACCACATGAGGGTCAGATGTCACTCACTACAGATACTAGCCACCGGTATCTATCAGCATTACAGATTATGTGGTGCACGTGCCAGCTGTGCAACATGACTGTTCAAGGAAGTAGTCATCTAGCAGCTGTATACACGTACCTGTGAAATATGACCGAGGTTGTGCCCGCATGTGGTGTGTCAACTCCTAGATGAATGGGTTATGGCCCATGCACACACAGTGCCCTCCCCATAGTCCCACTATGACAAGCCTGCTGAGGTCATCCACTATGAAATACACCTTTGGGAGAGTTGTGTTCCAGTAATCTCTGTGGCGTGTCCCATAACTGCATACTACTGTAGTGTGATGCACTAGTTAGGTACGAGTTCTAACCCCAGCCTTGGCATCTGTCTGTGTAGAAGGCAATGCTTTTTAGGGTAGGCGCACCCCCTACAAGTTAAATGCTCTACTTTGGTAAGGCTGCTGATGTCATCCACCTAGAAATACATCTCTGGGAAGGTAGTATCCCAGTCATCTCTGTAGCACGTGCTGTAACTGTGTACTGCTGTAGTGTGAAAAGCTAGCTAGTTAGAAGTTCTAACCGCAGCCTTGGCAACTGTGTGTGTGTGTGTCTGTCTGACTCTGTCTGTGTAAAAGGCAATGCTATTTAGGGTAGTCACACTCCCTACAAGTTAAATGCTCTACTTTGGTAAGGCTGCTGATGTCATCCATCTAGAAATAATCCTCTGGGAAGGTTGTAGCCCATTAATCGCCATAACGTGCACTGTTGTAGTGTAATAAAATAGTTAAGTAGGTGTTCTAATCTCAAACATGACAAGTGTGTCTGTGTTGGGAGCAATGCTTTTTAGGGTAGTCACACTCCCTACAAGTCAAATGCTCAACTTTGGCAAGGCTGCTGATGTCATCCACCCAGAAATATACCTCTGGGAAGGCTGTAGCCTAGTAATCTCCATACCATGTGCCATAACTGCGTACTGCTGTAGGGTGATTTAGAACTCTGGTAGGGTTCTATTCCCACCCATGGCAGTTTTAGATGTTTTGTGTGTGTTCCAATGTCTGTGTAGGGAGCAGTGCATGTTAGGCTAGTCACACTCAGTACTTGTCAAATACCCTACTTTGGCTATCCTGCTGATGCCAGCCAATGTGATATACACCTTTGGGGAAGGAGTACTCCAGTAATCTCAGTGCCACGTACTATAACTACGTAGTGCTGTAGTGTAATAAATTTGTTACATAGGGGTTCTACTCCCAGACATGACAGGTGTGTGTTTGTAACTCTTATCCTGTGTGGAGGTGGATGCGAGTGTGTGACACCTGGCCCCAATCGGGAGCGGGTTTTGCAAATTTCTTATATGGTGGCCCTAGTATATATCACAATGTCCACTGTACAGGGATAACAGATGTGAAATAGCTGAGAGACTGGGGTGCAAATCCATACCCATACATGTGACATCAAGGCCAGACAATCACAGTTAGCAGCCCCAGTATTACCCAGAGCACACTCTCAACACATGTCTCATACACACACACACATGCCGAGGCAACAGCCAATATGTGTGTAGTACACTGCATATTGGCAACTGATAGTAACTATGGAGTGAATGCAGTGGCCTACAGAGGGCAAGGCACCCTGTCTATCTGTCCAATAGGCACATACATGCAGACAGTGCACCTTCCCCATGTTCCCCACTGGACACCTGCAACACCTGTGGTGCCAGGTCATGTGACCCACAAAGGACATACTATGCCTGAAAACATGCCCTGTATGGACAGATGCCACTGACACCAGGGAATGTCATTAGCATGCTATCAATATAGGTGCAGGGGTAACCTGCTGTCCATTACCAGTTCCTGCCACAGGTGGACAAGAATGGCACATCTGATGATAATCTGTGCACACAACATGGGCCCGACACCCCAGGTATAGTTCTACATGTCACTGTATATGCATGTGGGAGGTGTGCACATCTCAGACACTGTCCATGTCATGGACTGAGGAACACATACATGGCAAGTGATGCACAGCATTGGTCACATGCAATAGTCACCCAGGTGATTGGATGGTGGATACAATACCCACATGTGTGGGCAAATGCAGAAACCACAGCCCTGAGCCACAATGTAGACCATTGTCATGTGGCCTGATGCCAAGGTATACCCTTCTCCTAGCCTTGTATAGCCATCTGGCACAGTTGATCACCACATACCCATGCATAAATGCACCCATGCATGTCAGTACTGGCACCCTGTGTTTGTGTGTGCATTGTATGATGTGCAATCATCACATCCACACTCACTACAACCCCCAGTGGCATACGGAAGCATGCTGTCTGATGCCAGACACCTCCCCATACCTTTTGCCCATATAACCTCCTTATGACCCATGTGGTGCATATGATACCTGCACAGTAATGTGTTGTGGCAATATCACTAGTGATGAGCCATATCCCTGGCCCTGCCAAGTGTGTCAATGGGTATGTGTCCCTGTGACAGTGTGGCTGTGTTGATGCTGGCACCTGTTCATGTGGACAGGCACGTGTACTTCAACTATCGTATAGCTACCATATCCCTGTTGCAGATGTCACTCGCCATTACATATATGTTCTGAGGACTCCACAACTGATAACCTATGTGGTGCATCCAATAACTGCATAGGATTTTGATCGCACTACATAATCATCAGGGGTTTGATACCCTGTGCTGGTAGGTGTGTGACACAAACATGCTTAGGTTTAACTCTCCCACCCCTCCATGACTTGTCAATGCCTCTGTCCACCTCTCTCACTCCCTCAGTGGTGTGGGGTGGAGACCTACACCTGCTTTTCTTAGGCAGCAGCATGTGCATTTTAAGTAATGCTCATGATCAGCTGATGGCCTCTGCATGAATTGCAGACCAGGTCTATATTATCGAACGCTTAAAAAAGCGAACGCTGATTGATTGAACTTATTTTCACGAAACTGCAAAATATCGAAGCAGCAGAAACTCAATTTTTTTCCTAGGGAAAGAATTTGGTTGTCCGTTTCTGTTGCTTCAGTATTTTCAGTGTTATGGTGGAAAGTTACCGGTCGGATTCAGGTAAGTGTGCGATTGTGTAGATGTGAGTGTTAGGGTGATTTAGGTGAGTTAGGGTTAGGGCTCGGGTTAGGTGTGTGTGCGATTGAGTGGACATGAGGGTTAGGGCGGATTTAAGTGAGTTAGGGTTAGGGAGCGGGTGAGGTGAGTGTGTGATAGTGACGGACCTTAGGGTTAGGGTTTGGGTTAAGGTAAGTGGGTAGTTAGTGGTGTGTGCATAATTTAGTGTAGGGTTAGGTATCAGATTTTAGGTGTATGTGTGAGGATTTCTGTTTGTTTGGTGTGCTTGTGTTGTGTGTATGTGTTTTGGATCAGTGATTTTTTTTCCCTGGGAAATTACAGTATATGGACAATCTGTTCAACACCATCCTCATAGGCTCACCCTCTAATTGTGCTATGCGGCCCTCATGCTGGCATAGCTTGTCTCGAATCTCCTTGTCAAGCTCGTTACGCACCATGGCCCGGACCTGACGGTGGGTGACAGGTATCTCTCCGCCCCCACTCCTGGGGGGGCCGAGCCCCACCCGCTGCGGCAGTTCCACCCAAAGGTGGTGCAGCGCCAGTGGAGGAGGTGGTCCCAGGCTGGGCCCCAGACGTGCTGGTGCCCGGTGCCATGGCCAGCTGAGGTGGGACAGGTGGGTCCACTGGGACCGGCCTTCCTATACGAGCTATGATTTTGCAGTTTTAAGGAAGATATCAGTTAGTAATAGTCAACAGCATTCAGGATTAGTTATAACAACATGCATAGGTATTCCCATTAACCCAAGACACCAGATTTACAACAGTTGCAGAGCGTGCAGAACACATGCATATATGGGACAACAGTGGCCATTACAACAGCATGCAGGTTTCATTCATGGCAACAGGTCACCAATATGGGAATATTTTAACAAGGCACATGCATAGAACCAAATGTGAATATTTATAAACCAATAGGACATATGTCCTAACAAAAGTTTGGAGTGTACACGTACCCATTGAGGTGTGTAATTAGGTTATTGTAGCATATATGGTGGGGGTGAGAGAGAGAGTTCAATTAACAACTAATATACCCCTGTAGTTTTCACAACTTTCTTAGTCACTGCAGTGATCTGTCCTTATTACACTACCCAATGTCCTTACTTTGTACAATGGTATGTTTGTAGATTAGTATCTACGTGGACTGTGTCTTACATATAGTCTACACCTCTTACCTGGTATAGCTGTTGAGAAAAGCACTGTTAACACTACCTGACAATTTCTACACATACTCCCAGATGCCATATTTGTAGACAGTTATATAAATGAACTGTGTTGTATCTACAGTCTACACCTCTTACCTGTTATAGCTGTGGAGAAAATCTTTGTTAACACTACCTGACAAATTCTACACATAGTCACAGATTCCATGTTGATGTTATACACATACCTAACAATCTGTTATTGCACACACTCTGGTCAAGGCTTGACAGGATGCAGGTATTAATGTGACATATTTTGAGAATAGCTGCTATACATCTTGGGTGAGATGCTACAATGACAGGTTTGTTCTCATATACATTCTCTGACTATGTTCAGGTCTGATTATCAATTATATGCCAGTATAAGCTGCCTACATTTCTTGGATCATCACACTGATTTGTCAGGGGAACAGGTTACTTGGCAGCAGATTTGGGCCATTTATCTGGACATGCTGGACAGATCGGAACAGTGGAGGGGTATGACTATGCATACAGCTTACTACCTGAACATTCTGACACAGTCTGTGCAGTTGATGGTTATGATTATGCTTACAGTGTACTATATGAACATTCTAGCAAATTCTGTACAGATATTGGGTCTAATTATGCATACAGCTTCTATATGAACATTCTCACAGGCTGTATGGTTGTGGGGTATGATTATGCATACAACTTACTACCTCTCCTGGGATTCAAACCCCTGCTGTGTGTGGTAAAAATAATACAGTTGACATCACAGTACACTGTGCAATCAGGGAAGTGGTGTGAAGCATTCCAATGTTTTCTGTCTAAGTATCCCTCAGTTGTACAATATGACTGACCTCTTGAGGCTTCCAACATTACTATACTGAACTTCATACACATTTTAACTGCATTCAATAGTGTGGGTAACACTGCTTAATACAACAGTACTATTTATAGAATGCAACACTACAACAACATATGACAGCAGAATGTACACAAGCACTCCAGGGGTTATACTTTTATTCACAAGATATTACACCTTTATTTCCACACAACCTTTATGATAGTCTTCCTGCCATATTGTCTAGTTTATTCAGTACATCCCATACACAATACATTTCTTATACTGGTACAACACTTTCTAGAACTGTTATATTTATTTGTTATGACAGTACATGCAAGATTATTACTAACCTGCTTCACGATGCAGCCTTTGCAGCCTACCAGCATGGGCTTGCTGGTTCACAGCCCACTCATCTGCAGCTGTCAGAGAAATACAGTGATATTTAGCCAGTACCTATCCATAGTATACACCAGATAGGCAATCGTTATCTACGTAGTAGAATGAGTACTTACTCAGTGCTGGGGCATTGGCCATCTGCCTTGATTCTTGGATCCACTGCTCCAAGAGATCCACCCTCCACCACTTCAGGTCAGCATGGTAATGCCTGACCTGTTCACCAGTCCGTGGGATACCAGTGGCACTGGTGAGGTCACAGGTGAGACTGTCCCAGGCCTCCACTTTATACTGAGAGCCCTGGTACTGGCCCTGCAGTAGTCTCTGCTCATGGTGTTTTACCAGGAGCCATACCATGAATCTGGATTCCTGGGTGCCCCAGCGCTGCGCTCTAAATTGAGTGCCTTCCTCAGCTCCAGCCATTCTTCCTACAGTAGGGAGCTGCAACCAGTTATGGGAAGTATTCACACCTGTGGGGTTTAAATACTCCCAGTTTCCTGCACTTTAACATTATTGGACAGTTTTGAAAAGGCTAAGCTATGGGCACACCTGCTTAGCTAATGTTGGCATTGCTTAAAGGGGTATGCCACTGGGCAGATTGAGTTAGCCAGCCTACACATTGCTTACACTAAGTAAGCTGAGCTGTGCAATGCTTAGCATTGCTTAATATTTAATTAACAATATAATGTCCATTTGGAATTGATTTATTATTTGTTACATGTTATATCTATCTCTGGTATCTGTGATTCATGTGTACGTACACTGTATGGGGTCCTGGGGACTTCAACACGTTATTACAATAACACATCACATCTGGCCTTACTGCAGTACTCCACTTCACATATTTATGTTATGTAGCAGATTATACAACATCACACTGTACATAGATTCCTTTCACATGTTCAGTTTGATTTTCCTATGGTGAGGATTTGTTTGTTGAAGCCTCAATCTTATGTACTGCTATGATGGCTTAGTGGTTAACTACTGTGACCCTAGTGTACAGGGTCTTGGGTTCGAGCCTTGCAGAGGCTGTTTATTTTGTTGCTGGGCAGAACACAGGCCGTTGGATACAGAGTGATTAAGGCACTTTAAAGTAGTTTTAAGCGGGTTTGCATGTGTTTGTGCAGCGGTAAGCAATGCTAACTTCCGGTTACAGTGTCTTATACTCAGTTAGCTTCTACATTGCGTAGACAGTGCTTACCCCCATGCAAACACACTTAAACATGCTTACTAGTGCTTACATATGCTTACTACTGCTTATTTGTGCTTAAACCTGCTTACTAGTGCCTTATTCCTTATGACACTGACACTTCACATGTGCATTCCCTGCAGTACTCCAGTTCATAAATATATCTTATTTAGTGGGTTTTGCAACAAAAATATTGGTTATAAAATACTTTGCCATGTAGAATAGACTGTGTTGCAGTGGGACTCGAGCCGGGAATGCCTGCTCATTAGGCAAATGCTCTGTCCACTACACTATTGCTGTGCTGCTTCATTTGCATATATCTTCCTTGTTATCCTCTTCAGCCTTTTAAGCTGCTTTAACCATAGCTAAGCGATGGGCACACCAGCGCACCTATGGTTAGCTGTACTCAGATTTAAAAAAAAATAAAGGGGTTTCTTCATTTAATTTTTATGGACTGTTGCTGTTGTACACATGGGGAACTGTTGGTGGGGATATGCGGACACCTATGAGCAGTCTCGCTCATTTCTTACCACTTTCTGCTGTTCTACATTGCAGGGGCGTATTTATTTTGAGAGCTCTGCTCTCAGACATGCCCCCTACACTCGTACATGCTCTGTGTAAGCCTAGGAGCTCAGGCAGTACACCTTATTAATATGGCATGGCACGCTGCCATCCTGCTCCTAAATGGGCGCTTCCTTGCAGGACTAAGCTAGTTCTGCATGGAAGTTTAGTAAATCCACGGGTCTGTCTTTCATAATTCAATTCAATACAATATTTTCTCATACAAACATAACTATGGAGGCAAAAGCCTCTGTGCCGGCATGGGACCAAGAGCATTTATATCACATTATCGAAAGATGAAAATAGCGAATGCTATTTCATCGAACCTAAAATATCTAAACCACATAATATCGAACATTCAGAACAGCAAATTTTTTCCTTTGGAAAAAATTCGCTACTCCTTAACACATACACACAACACAAGCACACCTAGAAAACATCAAAACACACATACACTTATAATCCTACAACTAACCCTGCACTAAACTATACATACACTACTATCTATCCACTTACCTTAACCCAAACCCTAACCCTAAGGTCTGTCACTATCGCACACTCACCTAACCTGTGCCCTAACCCTAACTCACTTAACCCGCCCCTAACCCTAACTCACCTAACCCGCGCTTCAACCCTAACTCACCTAACCCGTGCCCTAATCCTAACAACCACACAATCGCACACTTACCTGAACCCGACCCATAAATCTCCACCACAGCGCTGAAAATAGTGAAGCCACAGAACTGGCCTATCAAATTCTTTCCCTAGGAAAGAATTTGGTGTTCTGCAGCTTTGCTATTTTTAGCGTTCAATTAAAAAGGATTGATATTAGAACCGATGTTCTGATATAGACCCGACTAAGACACCTGCATTCAAATATATAGATGAGACAATGAGAGACTTAAATATTTTCTTATTCTTTATGCTATCTCATGATTCCTCAATTTCTGTAAATGAATGAAAGCAACCAAAGCTGTTCTTGGTAACAGCACCATATATCATATATCCAGTGCCTGTGCTCTTTTCGTGCTGTTACCAAGAACAGTTTTGGTTGCTTTCATTCATTTACATTAGTTGGCTGTTCTGGTTACTTATCTATTCCTCAATTTCTGTAACATGCACACACACACACACACACACACACACACACACACACACACACACACACACACACACACACACACACACACACACACACACACACACACACACACACACATATATATATGGCTTTGTTTTCTTTAGTAATTTACTCAAAACTCTCATCTTTAGTATGTTATCATATAATCTGGCTATTAGGTAAATAAACACCCAGGAGAAGCTAGGGAGCAAAGCACTCTGAAAGCTTCAAAATTAAATTAAAAGAACAACTACCACAATATAGCTAATGCCACTTTAGATACAATGGTTAGTCAGAGCTTGATGTCAGAGTGAATGGTTAATGATTGCATGCTGTGCCTATGCCAAAACACGCTTGCACTTACTGTGATTGTACAATTAAAATACTAGAATGCTGCCTAGTATAACTTCTTACTATTATCTATGCTCTGTACACGCTCTTTCTATTAACATTCTGCTTGACTTAGTTTTACTACTATTTCTATATATTGTTGCATATTTGATTTATAAATATTACTGTGTTAATAACCACAGTACCTGTATGTGCCAGCTGACTTGGGTCATGGCTGAAAAGGGTCTCCCAACCAGTCCACCCACCCAGTTAACCAAATGGGTATTGTTCAGTCTACAGTTTTTCTGATATTTTTCTAGTTTAAGCAGAGGACATTAGAGCAGCTTAAGAGCCTCAGTAATTTCTCCTTTACTATAAATGAGATTCACCCTTTTAAGATTTTTGCTGATCTAATAAGACCTTCCTGTTCTTGCCAGCAGCCATGGCATGATTTCCTGTCTAATTGAGAATGCCTTCTGCTAAAGAAAAATAACCGTTACATGGGCTCTTAAACCGACTCTCCATACACATTATTTATTCATCTAAAAGCAGTGAATTAGCTTTTTATATATATGTTAATGTGGAAAATACCTACATACATACATGTATACAAATGTTTCAAGCACGGGCATTAATGCCCTTCTAGCTTGCCAATATACCAAAACAGTTGTTCCCATAATAAATGTCCAGGCTGTTCTTAAAAATATCTAAACTAGTATTTGCTTTAATGTAATTTGGTAGTCTGTTCCAAGCATCAGCTACTCTGTCAGAGAACCAATTAGTACACTTCTCATTCCTATAGAATCTTCTACATAGGTTATCTGATGATTTCTAGTACTTTTTGATAACCCCAAACATTCCCAGAGGTTGTTGTCCCTAAATGCCCTATATACCTGAATAAGATCTCCTCTTAAATACCTGAAAGAGACACTGTACAAGTTCAGATATTTTAGTCTTTCATAATAACTAAGATTTTTCACATCCATGGATGCCCTTGGTATATTTCTGCTGTACTCTTTTCAGTTTATTCATGCTTGTTTTCCTATAAGGTTTCCATATTGTTATTCCATACACAAGTTTGGGTCTGATGTAACTAACAAACAATGACTTCATTATGTTTGATTTCCTAGACTTTATTAATCTTTTTATGCAGCCTATAGTTCTATAACTATCATTAGCCAATTGGTTGATATGATTAGAAAAACTCAGCTGAATCTACCCATATACCCAGGTCCTTAAATGAGTCTACAGTTTCAATCAATGTGTGTTGTATTAAATATTCACCTTTCAGTTTATGTCTCCCAAATCTCATATGCTTAGATTTTGATGTATTTATCAACATATTATTCTCCTGTGCCCAAATGGTCAATTTAGTCAAATTATTTTGCAGACATGCCTTATCTGTAACACTTGTAATCAGTTTACCCAATTTCAGGTCATCAACATATAGACTGTAGAACACCTCAGATGAAAAAGTAAGGTCTGAAAGATACAATCTAAACAAGTAAAGGCCTAGGACGGAGCCCTGTGGGACACCTTGACTGTAACCAAGGATTTCACCTGTCCAGTTGGTGTGTGATACTTGCCATGTCCTATTTGTAAGCCATGGAGCTATCCATCTTATCAACAGTACATCACTACCTAGTTGTACTAATTTATTGATCAGTGTTTTGTGTATGACCCTGTCAAATGCTGAAGTTAAATCTATATAAATCACATCACAGCAAACTTTTTCATTCATAGCTCTTATTATATTGTTATAGAACATCATGTTATAGGTGGTAATCGATATATTTTCAACATGTACATGCTGATATATGGTTTCAAGTCCCAACCTATCTAGTTCTGACAATAACTTATCCAGTATTACCTTCTCCATTATTTTGACCATGAATGTAAATATCTACAATTTTTAGCACATGCCTGTTTAGTCAATTAACAATACAGAGCAAGTCCAGTCGCTGTCTAAATAGTTTGTATGTGAACAAAATCAGTTTCTATAGTTAGACATAACTTTGCAGTCCCATATCGATAACTTCAGTTCCATTTACTCAACTTTCCTGACTGAGCACTTCCTCTTTTCCTCTGTAGTTAATATTCCTTTTTCTCTGTCCTGCCTTAAAGACAATTCTGCTTTCTTGTTTTCTTCCATTCTCCTATTAAAAAGTGGAAAGGGATCAGCTACCCTTCGGTGCTCAATGACCGCCTCCAAAGTATTCCCACATGCTTGTCCTTGTAATAGTTTTTCACCTGTCTGCAGCTTTAGCTTGCCTTCCTATGAACCCTTTTGCCATCTCTGCCAGTAGCTAAACACCTTTTCAAGGAGTGTTTCACCTTAGACCATCTAGAAAGCAGTGACCTCTTTCTTGGGATTTGAACTTTATGTTAGAAGAGCTTATGTTCTTGCTTTTTAAACAAGTCTATGCTTTTGCTGTCAAATGCATTTCTTGGAAAACCAATTTTATTGCAGCTTTTACTTCAGCTAGGTGAATGTCTGAACTGGAAGCACTATTAGAAACCAAACCATGTACATTATGATCTTTAAGGACTAACCTTTATTTCATGCCCAAGATTACCGGAAACAGAAACAGGATTGAAGAAAACCATTCAACTATCAGTATTTTCCTTAAACCAGAAAATAAAGAGACTTCTAAATTTCCTGGAAGTGCACAGGCAATTAAGATACTATTTGGAAAGGACCAACGACTGGAGAAAGTCAGACCAGCTCTGTGTCTATTTTAAACAAAGGCAACTGGACAGAGTAGTATCTAAGCTAACATTATCCATATGGCTTGCTACCTGCATTGTATTTTGTTATAACTACAACAGCATGCTATCAAAGGATCACATAACTGCTCATGGTACTGGCATAAGCATTTTTTAAATGTCTGTATATAGGCTGTCTGAGAGGCTGATGTCCGGACTTCCACCCATACATTTTTAAAATGCCACAAACTAGATTTTTATTCTAGTAGCAAGACAGGTTGTGCTACTAAACTTTTACATGGTCAGTTAACTTGTCTACTGTAAGACTAACATAAGGGTTAGCATTGATTTAATACTTTCTCCATGTATCATGATTACTACTCCAGCAGTGATCCCTCTGCTGAATATACTACAGTTGTGATTTATTATATCAAGAAATATTGAAGTAATGTGAGCAGCACTGTAATAGAAAATCTCCAAAAGAAAAAAAAATAGGGTAGAGGCATAAAGAAAGAAAGATGGGATGTGAGGGACCTACCTTGTCATTGTATGTATGTATAACTTTATGTATGTGCATAATTCTTTTTCCTAATATCTGCAAGTTAGGAGGGTATTAGGTGCCTCAGTGGTCATCTTTGATCCCTGAATGGGCACATACCGCAGGCATACTTGTTGATATTAACTTATCTTGTATCACATAAAAATTAACCATAGATGGACCGGGCCATTTTCCCTTTCCTCCTGGTCTGACATATCGAGCATGAAAAATACACCAGTCCATGTGGGAAGACATCATAAATGCTGGAAGCCTAGTCAGTGCCATGTTGTGGAGGGATAAAGCCCTATGGTCTAACCAATCCTGGTTTGATTAGCACTTCGGGCATCTGAGGCACTTGAGAGGGAGGGATGGGCATGCTCATGCCAGGGAGGAGGGCATTAATCAAGGCATTCCCTGCAGGTAGGTGTGGTTCATAGAACAGAGTAGCCCTTGAACAAAACAGGTAAGTGTATGGGGGTAAGACATGAATAAAAAAATCCCCTGGTGGAAGGAGTCAGCATCATGAATCCATAGGATACCCTTAGGTTCCATGCCGGCCCCAGCCTTAGAATGTTGATAGTCCTGCTGGTTGTAAGAAAAGCTGGTAGACCCAGCAATAGATGGGAGCATTGAGATAAGCCAAAAAGAATGAAGCAGAAGTTGAACAATAAAAAACCCTTGGAGCCTGAATGCCTGCCATGCTGACTTCTGGCTGGAGAAAATGTTCCCATTTGTTATGATTACCACTACAACAATGATTCCAGAACTCAAGCATCTACTGATATGGAAAGCCTCTGTTGTACTTTCTGTACGAATCAATATTCCTGGAGAATCCATTATATTTACTGCTCTGTTTCTGTACTTTTCTGTTCTAAGATATTATTTGTGTATCCTCTCATGTATTTTTTTCTGATTTCTTTTTGAAGTGTTATTTTTTTCAACTTTGAACATTAAACTCTGGGCACAACTTATTTTGTTCCTCAAAGACAAATATGTTTGAATTTCTTTTCCTAGTAATTCTTTTAGTTCAGTACATCTATCCATTATAATATCTTTCAGTAACTGAATCTTTAAATCAGCATCAGCATATCCCTGAACGTCTTTTACATTTTCTTCTGTCATTGGAAATGGTGAACATAATCATAGACTCTCCAAAATTCATTAGAATGATTATTGCTGTAGTATCACTCATCATAGATGGGAATTCAGCCAAAAACAAATGTCTACAAATTAGGTGTGTCTTTCATAGCTTTGCGCATCCTTGGGGTGGACTTGTCCAGGGACGTCGGGAGGCATACGCACTGTACTGATTTCAGTACAACTTATTTAGAAGAGGGGGGGGGTAGCTTTTTTAATAAAAAAAAACAGTGTGGCTCCTTTAAGTTACATTTACATACCAGCCAGTCAGAATTGAGCTCACATACCAGCCAGTCAGAATTACATCATCACGTCATGTCCAGCTGGCTGGCTGTGAGAGGGAAATGTGCATAGCTAATCGCAAATAGATTATCGCTGTGGAAGGTGAATGGATTATCAGGTAAGGGGTTCTTGTGTGTGAGCGGGAAATGTGCATAGCTAATCACAAATGGATTATCGTTAAAGGATTAACAGGTTAGTGTGTGTGTGTGTGTGTGTGTGTGTGTGTGTGTGTGTGTGTGTGTGTGTGTGTGTAAGTACAACTGGTTACACTACTGGTTATTTTTAATTTTTTTTCAGTTGTTGTCAAAGTTTACTACTATGACTTTTCTTGCTTGAACGTTACCCAGATTGAAGCTTCATGGTTTTAACTCTAAAACTACACATACGGCTGTCATCCTCTTGCAGGCAAGCCAAAGCCAATGTAATTCTCCTTCAAAAGCAAAATAGCTCATGCTCATCATCTAAAGCACTGCTTAAACATCTTCATGGGAGGTCCACTGGTAACACCCCTCTCTCATTTGAGAACCACGTGGCCAAAGTGGTTAGAAAAACATTTTATATAGCCCACCTAATCATGAAGGGATTCACATCTAGATCAGGGGAGGTCATCGTGCCTCTTTACTCATTTCTCATCAGGCCCATAATTGAGTACAGTGCCCCTTTTGGGATGTACCTTAACAGACACCTGCAGCAACTGGAAAGACCCCAAAAGTACCTCACCAAGAGGATCAAAGGGCTCAAACAGATGCCATATGCTGCCCGGTTAAAGAAACTCCAGCTCTACTCAGTGGCATACCGCCTGCTCAGAGGCGATCTGTGCCTGACGTATAAAGCCATGTCCAACCTGGAATTAATGGACATGCTGCACCTCAGAAAATCCAAATCCCATTGAGCCACGCGCTCGAGACTTGAATCTCAGTACTGAAATAAATAGGACATACTGGAGGGACAGATTCATAACCCAGAGGCTCCCTTCACTCTGGAATAAAATCCCAGTCCAGGTTAGGCAGAGTCCCTCATTGACTCTCTTCAAGAGGAATCTTGATGAGTGGATGGGAGATCGTAGGTTTACCCCGGGTATCACTTCTGTGTCACTGTTAGATAGAGGCACAGTATACTAACCTCGAAAAAGGGCATAGCAAAATTAATTTAAAATGGGTGGCGAAAGCCAAACACACTCTGGCTAGGCTTATAAATACCCTAGGGCAGATAGCCTAGTATGAACCTATGAACCTTTACTGTAGATCTGGAGGTAGGGTTTGTGTGTTTGCTAATCCTGCCATGCTTTCTCATTTATTTGCAGCACTTTGCAGACTTTCAGAGTGGCCCTGTGTGGTAAGTGTATGTGATGATTGCAGTATAACCCTTAAGCCACTGATGGATTATGTCACACGTGCAATCGATAAATGCATTATGTCAAGAAAGATATTTGGTGATTCAATAAATGTAAAAGGTTTGTGTGACCAATGGCTTGCAATAAATTAAGGTGACCCTGTTTGCATCATTGGAAGGAATGTCTTTTATTGAAGACTGCATTATATACTTGTCTCAGAGCAGTTGCACACATTACTAGTGAGGATTTGTCACATTTTTCTTTCCCTCTGTTGGATCACAAAATATTTATGGAACCTACTCTGACTGGAATCAGACAGGGGTTAACAGATGGCTGGAGGACTCTTTGGTGATAAAGAATAGTGGATGTACAACATCCATTAAAATTCAGGTAGCTGGCAGTTTAAGCATTTGGGTTGCTTGTTTGGATCCTCAAGGGGGAAGAGTTTTAAAAGTAATTTAAAGGATATAGTTAATGAGGAAAAACAAAGTTGTACACTAACTTGGTCTAACAAGAAATATTCATAAGCAACAGATGGAACAGATACATTAGTATCAAAAGGAAAATCCACTGATTTCAGGAAAGTTTCTTTCAATAAATAATGCAAAGCAACTAAGCAGGTCATGGCAGATACACAGGACAAGACAGGATTAATTTGCTCTTGAAGTGAATTGTCTTGCACTGCTAGATCGAGGGGGAATGTCCCCAGATACTACTTGCCTGGAGACTGAAGCTGTACAAGGCAAAGGTTAATATCTTAACTATTAAGGTTTCAGGGGAAGCACTGACCCAGTCAGGGGATATATATGTAAGACATTTGTTTTCTTTGCTTTCTTTCACAAATGGTTATACACAGGTCCTATTCATAATTCCTTGGAATATGAGATCAGATGTACATAATGTTTGCAATCCTTACAACTGCCACATATGCATAGTGCTCATAAGTCTAAGCTGTTTAACCCCATCATGATAGATAAAGTAAAGTAAGCTACTAAATCGTTAGTGACAGAACACATTTCTGGTTTAGATGGCATTATGATATGTCTCTACACATTAATGCAAGAGGAAGAGATCTCCCTTATGACCTCTTAATGGATATTTGCTTTAGGGAAAATGTGTATCTTTGTTTATGAATCAATCCTGGTAGTTTTCACAAAGCAAAGAAAGACCCCCCCCCCTCGCCAAAAAAAAAAAAAGAAAAAAAAAAAGAACTATTAATCAATGTTGAGTGAAAATGCTATGCACACATTTTTAGCACAAAGAACAAAGCCAATGTTAACATATTCAAATCAGCAAAACTTGTGAAGGAATGTTTTTAACACTAATGCATTTTGAAAGGTTTACAAATAACAAAGATACAACAGATTTGGGCTGTCTGATTTGATTTGTCTACTTACTATTTATTTAGGCTAGTCTAGAGGGCCATGGCTTTTCTGGCCTTTTTGAAGAGACAATTAAAGTGCTATATCATTTCACACATTAAAAACTACTGACATGCTCTACATTGCCCCCTCCTTTTACCCTGACTAAAGATACTTGACAGGCAGCCCCCTGTCCCCTTCCCTGTTCCTACTGTGGGTAGAGACCTTAGCCAGACATATTACAGTAGGTAACACCATGTCTGGAGGGAAAGTTACAGGGACAGAGGAAAAGATCCTATTATAACAAGACAATAACTGATAACCCGAGCAATGATATCCTTGTAGTGGGCAGACTAGACAGATTTTATGAGGACTGTAAACAAATACGTTTAAAAAAGAGATATTTTTTTCTAATCAATGCAGTGACTTTCTAAATGCTAATAAATAACCCTCAGGTCCACTTACTGTGCTAAAATAAAGCCCCCTAAGGGATTGGCTGTTCACAAATGTTTGCACTTGAATCTGGTTATATCTCTCACTGTTGGGTACACTCAACAACACTGGATACTTTCCTTCCTCAGAGGCTCACATATTGTAGCAACTTTCCAAAATTATACAAGCAATGCTTAAAATGTGTCCCTGGGTTTTGGGCTTTTGTCCCCCCCCCAATAAATGTTGGCTTTTTCCAGATTTCTTGTGCTGCAAAGTTCAGAGATACAGCTGAGTGTCGAATACATTTTACAAAGAGCTGAGAGCTGCAGGGGAACTAAAGTTTAGTGCTGCTTATGCTGAGTCTGCTTGTACTGTTAATAGCACAACAGGTAGTGTACTTGCTTTTGATGCAGAAGGCTGTGGGTTCTTCTCCCACAGTAGGTAGATGCATTGCTGATACTGTGCTGTGTTGTAAAGGGGGGTGGACACTGTAGTCCTTTTTGGCGAAGATATCTAGTAGTAACTATGAACCTGTTATCAGTTTGCCATCCATTCCCTATTGCAATATTACTAGCATATCATTTTTTAATACAACATAGGCAATTTATTCCTCAAGGGCAACAGGCACTTTATTTGTAGATGAAACCATGAAATATAAAGTTGTTTGCTAGCAGCAGCCTCTTCATTAGTTACAGATTTCTTTAATGTGGAATTATGTAGATGGCTTTTACTAGTTCAGAGATTGTGCATATTTACTGATACTGGTGGACTGTAGAAGTTTGAGTAAACTTTTATGATGGAAATGTTCTGAATTGGGCTGTTTTGTCATTATTGGTGAATGCATTTTGTTTAATTGTTTACTGGAAAAATGTTCAAAACAATACATTTAAAACATTCTCTAACAACTATACTGTATTGTGCAAGGAATATCATTTAATACAATCAGGAAGGTGTATCAAAGAGCATGTGTATGTTTCATGTGCAAGGGGCCTATGATTTGAAAACAGCCCAAAGTGAATCTTTATTTGCCACTGTCAAAATATATTTTCTTTGAATGTGGGTTTCAATGCTGTTTCAATGAATGTGAGTTTCAAGGGCAGAGACGTTTTAATGCTAAGTCTAGTTTCATTGTGAGACTGCATTGCTTTGTTTAGCAGATATTTATTGGTGTTCGTGCTGTAAAATGCAAAATAAAACTTTTCTGGCAAATCATTTAGGAATGAAGTCACTAAATAATGACCGACGTTAAGTTTCAGACGTCATAATCTTCAGAAAAATGCATGCTAAAGCAAGATCTGTTATTCTATAAACTGTCTTAAGTTTATACAAGATCAATTTTTAGTACTGTTTGTGTGTTCCCCCAATATATTTGGCCTTGTCCAGATTTCCTGCATTAAGAGGTTGAGAGGTATGTACAAATAAATTGCTTTATAGAATTAGGAATATCCAAACCTCTCAACTGTCCCCAATTTTGGCTCAAAATGTTGCTCTCCCCTAATAATCCCTCCGCAAAATAGCAATTTTGGAAGAAAATGGGGAGGGTTTACAATTATAAATAACTGTAATGATCAGAGTTATACATTACTTTTATTTCAGAAATGCATGTAGATTCTCTAATTTTGTCAGCTGCTCAAGTTAACAGTGCTCATATAAAAATAGTGTCCCTTCTTTGACAGGTTCCCAGCTGTATTGTCTGGCAATTTTATATTTTTGCATCACATTTTTGGTCCATTTTTCATAAAATTGTGGTTTTCTGGCAAATTAGTGGCAAATCATTAAAGACCGAAGTTAGTAAATAATGGCAGACATTTGAGTTTCAGATTTCATGCCTTTCAGAAAATTTGTATTAATGCAAGACCTACTACTATTCTATTATCTTTCTAAGTTTATAAGAGCAATATTTTAAAAAAATGTCCTTATTTTTGGGCCTTTGCCTCAGTTTTATTTATGGGTTTGTTGCTCTAAGAGGTTGAGAGGTATGTGTGTGTGTGTGTGTGTGTGTGTGTGTGTGTGTGTGTGTGTGTATGTGTGTGTGTGTGTGTGTGTCTGTGTGAGGTAGGTAGGTAGCATACCTCTCAACTGTCCAAATTTTGCAGAATGTCCAGATTTTTGCCCCATATTTTTTGTCTGCTCCTCATAAATTTTGTGATTTTCCAGAAAATCATTGAAGGCTGAAGTTGCTAAATAATGACAAACATTTGAGTTTCAGACTTCATGTCCTTTAGAAAAATTCATACTAGCACAAATCCTGTTATTCTAGCAACTTTCTCATACTAGCACAAATCCTGTTATTCTAGCAACTTTCTAAGTTCACGAGAGCATTATTTAATATCTGTCCCTGTTTATTTTAGGCTTTGTCCATATTAATTGCACTAAGAGGTAGGTAGTGGTGTGTGTGTGTGTGTGTGTGTGTGTGTGTGTGTGTGTGTGTGTGTGTGTGTGTGTGTGTGTGTGTGTGTGTGAATGAAACACCCTAGTTAGGGGTAGCAGGTGGTTAGTAATTTACTCAAGCTCAAAACCTCTACCTTAGTTACAGAAAACAAAAGCATGAATCCTCTACCCCAACTACCATGCTGCATTTTTCAAAGAACTGACTTTTATATTCATTTTCAAGTCAAGGAACCAAGGCTGACTGAATCTATATTATATTACTGAAGAGGCATTACAGCGAATGCCTCTTCATCGACACTAAAAGAGTGAACCGTGAATTACGAGAATGGCCGTAGCTTGACTGGGGAGGGGGGTAGCAGTTTGAGAGCTGTGAGTACAAATTTGAAAATCCTAGCTACACCCCCGCTTGTTTCCTCCTCATGTCAGAAGTATAATTAGGATGCCTGGTAGAAAGAGAGCAGCCCATGCCACATTCATTCTTTTTTAGCATATCATAGCTTTTAGTTCTGTATTTTTGTGATGGATTTCTACTTTTCTGCTAAGTATTGCAAACTTCTTTTATTTTAAGTTTTCTCTTGGAGTTCTTTCTGAGGCTGATGATTGTCCTATAAAAGACCAGAAAAAAGTGAGATAGTGACTGATAGATCCTATGAAAGACTTTTTAGTTTTAATATCTTTTTCCTGTGGAAATTTGCACCATTTTGACTTATATAGTGTGTTCTTATTTTAAGAAGAAGTTTAGTGAAAGTAGAGAGGAAAAGACCCAAAATCTGCCCTAGAGCAGCAGAAGCTCCTAAATTTGAGGTAAGGTGTGTCCATTCTTTCAGCATTTTCCACGGGGACAGCTTCTTCTGGTTGGCCTAAAAAACATAAATTCAAGCAACAGATGAAAATAGAAGAGTCTAGGAAGCAGGCACAATACATGAGGCCTTACAGACCTGCAAAGGCTTGAAGATTCTGACTTCATGGAAGCACCCTTTGGTAACCTCCCCAGTTCTTGTGTCTAATAAAAATGCACTTCTGGACATTGACTGTAGTATAATGCTCTCTGTATCTCACCAAGCCTCTGGTTTGGGTGCAGTGCCATAAATGGATGCCAGTTCCCAAACTAACAGTGCAGGTGTTAGAAGATTCTTTACTGACTGACCTTCACTCTGTTTTTTGTACGTAGGTCAGTCAGTAATAATTTCTGAGTTTAAACAGACTTTCACCAATATCCTACTTTTTTATGGAACAGTTATCCACCCAAGGATTTTTAATCCCTAGACACTTGCCCCAGGATTTTATTAGTGGAAGTGACTGGCAAAGGAGTTTATGGAGTCATATTGTGGTCCTTTGCACTTCGGGTATCGTACCCCTGGCCAAAACAAGAAGGAGAAGAATAGGTCTCTCAGTGGAACTCTTGTCCAGCCTGGACATCAGTGAAGATGAGGATTGGTGCTTTGTGTAACCAGCAAAGTCCATCAAACCACCACAGGATGTTTAGTGTGCTGACCAGTGCTTACTGTACTCTGTGCAGAAGTATTCTGCCTTGGGTACTGCAAAAAATGTCTCATGATTAAACTCTCAGGTAATTAGAAGACACTTTAAACAGGATCAAAGAGCAGTTTAATTCCCATAAAATGTACCTTGAATTGCTAGACACGGACAAACCTAAAGTAATGGCTATCTTACCAGTCTTCCAAGAACTGCACAATGATTTTGAAAACATTTCTCTGCAGCTGGATTTGCAAATTCCTCCCCAAAAGCTCCAGAGATTCTACTGGCAGATGCCAAGACAAATTAACTTTATTAAGAATCCTATTGTTAGGCTTGTTGTTAGCTCCCTAAATGTCATTAGGGGAGCCAAACAGACCTTTTCTATAAATTAAATCTCTAATGATAAACAAAGTAGGGTCTTGTTTGACAAAAAGGTTTATACAGTCTTGAACATTAGAATCATCAACTGTGAGACTCATGCTGCTTTGAGATACATTGTTGCAAATGGAAGAAACAGTAGAAACAATGAAAGAATTCTCCTTACGGCAAAGGCTGTCTTAGCTGATGAACATCAGTAAAACTGAACTCATGAACATGCCATTGAATGTGGCTGTAATGCCACTAATACGTTTCACAATGGTTGCTTATGGCACTGTTATTATGAGGCTGTTCTAGAACTTCACAAACAGTATTTTATATTTCAGTAGTATTTGCATATTTATAATATTTATAATTCCCATGGATGTCCAAATAATAAATGCCTAATTCCCACCCTCACTGAGCTGGTGATAGTGATACTAATCTGGAAATTACCAATTACACAGGAAATAATGCACAGGACAAGAATATGAAATTTCAGTAATTTATATTGTAAGAAGATGAAAGAAAATATACATACATTAATTGAATATTAAAATATCATATACAAAACACGAGCATTAGCACAAGTCCATTGTTGTACCTAATTATTTTAAACCGCAATACCACACAGCTGAATTTTATAGTTTACCAGAATTCAACTGTATTAGTATGTGTTTTTCTTTCCATTTGAAACAGATATCATGGAAACATTTAAGTATCTAAACAGGCCATTACAAAGTGAATCTTGTAACTGCCCAACTGCGGATTTCACACATACATGTACTTTCATGCACAGACTTTCCCATGCACATGAAAACACACACATGCAAATTCACCCATCAACAAACAAGCCTCTCCATAGTTGATTACAGTCGAAAGAATTCTCACTCATTCATCTAGATGTATGCTCCAGAATACACCCCACCCCACACACAAACACACACACCCACACAAACACACAGGCAAAACCAGCAATCAACAAACAAGTCCCCCTACAAGCAATCACAGTCTAGGGAATGCTCACTCATTCACTCACATTTATGCTTCAGCTTACACAAAAGCACACAGAAACACATGCAGACACACACACACACACACACACACACACACACACACACACACACACACACACACACACACACACACACACACACACACACACACACACACACACACAGACTCTCAGCTTACTACCGAGACCCCCAAATGTAACCACCCAGGCAGACAAATACACATATATTCATACAACTTCATTCATACCCACAGACACACACACACACACACACACACACACACACACACACACACACACACACACACACACACACACACACACACACACACACACACACACAAACACACACACACACAAAAAATCACACATTAGCAACCTCCCTTCCCCATATTTCTCTTAATGTACCTACTCATTGAGTACTTCCACTAGACTAAATGAATGACTGCTGTGAAGAAATGTAGCTAGGGTGGTGCAAAGGGGGTGGCAACCACCTGGGGTGCAAGTTGTTAGGGTACACTATTGGTGGATCCATTTTTTAAAATTTCTTTATCACAGAGGACCTTGTTCTCCTCGTTAGGAGAGGAGGGAGGTATGCTAGATCAGAGAATTAACTTCTTTTGTTGTTGTTTTTGCTCCTTATGTTGATGCAAGGATGGGACACAGAAGATCTGGTGCTTCTCCTAAGGTGAAAAGGGAGGAGTGCCAGATTTGAGAATGGCCTTTTTTTTTGCTCTTCACTTCAATCTGAGGTCAGGAGGTGGAACTCCAGGTGCTCCTCCTTAAGAGAGAAGGGAGGAGTGTCAGATCAAAGAAGAGACCTTTTTTTCTCCTCAACTTAGTGTTGAGTTGTGCCATATTGAGGAGTGGCACTGGGCATCAATTGAGCCGCTATGACTCTGCTGCCATGTTTTATGGCAGTCACTTTTTCCTCCAGTGGTCTAATTTTATGTGACAAATCAGTTGGCTGAGCAAATCAGTAGTTGCTTTCCAGAGAAGAGCACATGGCTAGTTAGCATTAGCCACTCCCTCAAATTTCCACATTATCATGCAGCTCTGCCATGAGACTGACCACCATGTTGAGGTTGTCACAAGTGGAAATCCACAGTAGGAGGGTGATATAAAAATTGGAAAGGTTTAGCATGATGGGAGAATACTGCTAAGCTATGGCTTTGCCATCATAGTAAGGCTTTCTAAATCCCAGCTATCTTCTTTTCATCAAACAGGAAACAAATATCACTGTGGACTAATGTGTTTATTCACTGATATGACTAAGCTTATTTTTTTCTTGTGGGAAATGAAGTTTGGTTATAGGCAAAGTATACCATTCCCATGAGAGACTTGAGATACTTTATGACTAGGGACCAAAGGTCAGCAGACAACCTGTTTACCATATTTTTAAAATCATTTTCTCAAAAAGACTCATGATACCACTGAACTAATGACAACCGAATAATTTAAGGCCATTAAAACATATAAGAAGTAAAACAGGAGAATTTTTTTTTAGAGTTAGCAAAAACAGAATATCTCCGTAGTTCTTTTCTATGAGAAACTAAGCAAATGTCAAAAAGGTTAATTATATCCATTTTCAGTTAACCACTGTTTGCAGAATTTAGTTATCTCTGTGTATGCTAAATATCTAAACTTGTATTTTCCATTTGATGTGCTACAAAAGCAATATGTTTATTGAACAGTTTTACCAAACAAAAATCTAAATATCAGAGAAACAAATTCACACTTTGAAAAATTATCAGAAAGCATAAAATGGCTTACATCAGAAGCCAGCAATGGACTTGACAGGTATTTGAGCTTACATATTTATGTCTGAAAGTAAATATAACGTAACTGAAATGTAGAACACCTTAATATCAAATGGAAGAAAACAGTGAAACTGCCAGTAATCGACATTCAAAATGTGCTTTTTTATGCAATATATATTACCAGTGCACTGAGCAATTCTGTGGATCCCACACACAAGTACTAAAGTGAACACATGCACAAGAATATATAAGTAGTGATAATAATTCAATATCCACAGCAAATAATCACAATGACTTGTCTTCTTCTGGTATGTGTGTTGCACATACTGTGCAGCATAAGTAGTGTAAGTGTCTTTGTGGTGATAGAGAACAATGTCCTTTTTTCTGCCCATGGTAAAAATACCAGGAGAATAACCTTTTCAAACATCCTCCATGGAGACTGTACTAGCTACTGTTTTATCATCGGTTCATAAAGGTACTATTGGTCAGGATTGAATCGTTCATATGTGCTGCAGTAGTATCTTAGCTTTTTCAGCTGTTACACCAAACTGAGTTCATGCATCCTTAAGCATACATATCATTGTGCAATTGCTTTTGAATGGGTAGTGGTGAGCCAAAGATTCAACAAAGTCTTTACTCATAAATTCATCACGCTGGAATAACAATCTTTAGAACCACATTTCCCTGTCAATTAACCATCATCTCTTTGGAGAAGGTGGTATTATAGCAATAATTATATTCTCAAGGTCCTCCACATGATTTGGTTTGAGCTGTATGGCTCAAGTACATCACACATTTGAAGTTTCCTGTGTCCCAGTAATGTCTCTAACTGATTATACCATCTCTGTGCTGTGTTTTAAGTTATGGGAAAACCAAACATAGATCTGTGGCAGTGATTTGAAAAGCTGATGTCAAAGAGTGAAAGATGGTTTGTTCCAAATAACTGGCATCAGAATCATGGGCTGAAACTATATGCCAAAAATGCATTATTGTATTTATTGGGAAGTCATCTACCCCAGGAGAACTACCACATTGATAATACCCTCCTAAGAGTTGACCCATTTGTTGGGGATTTGAGGCATTATATTGACAGTGACCTAAATTTGAGTAGCGTGTGTCCACAGTCATAAGAAAATCCTTCTTTATTTTGCAGCTTATAAACAAAGGGATTGCTAATAGCTTTAGAGATGTCATTGTCCCCCTTTACTCAGCCCTTATTAGGCCAGTCATTGAGTATAATCCCCCCTTTTGGCATGTATCTGGGCAAATACATGCAATGACTGGAACACCCACAATGATGCCTTATAAATGGATACAAAGCCTAACCAATAAGTCCTACTTCAATCATCTCAAAGCCCCACCACTATTCTCTGTGTCCTACAGACTGCTAAGAGGTGACCTGTGTTTGGAATGCAAGGCATCCTCTGACTCAGTACTGTTGGACCTTTTGCACATAAACAAGTAAATTCTCAGTCCATGGATGTAAACCTGTTCTGCAAAAGCAGCTGAATGGTTTGGAGTGACAGGTATATTCAGAGGGGATATCACTGCTCTGGAACAGACTCCTCAACCACGTAAAACAAAGCTTATCCATATCCACGTTCAAGTGCAACTTAGATCTATGGCTGGGAATCAGAAAATTTACCGCAGGACTACCCACTGTAGTAGTAATGGACAGAAGCAACTCCTAAATGCTTTATCTCATGTATGGGTCCCTCCAATTATCTATGGTATGAACCCAGTTATCCTCAGTAGGGATAATATGTAATTATTAATTATGGGATGGGTAAGGTCAATCTAATATCAAATGAGCTATGTTAATTCATGCACTAAAAGGAAAATTAGCTAGGCTTAAAATGGCCTGCAAAGGAAAATACACTAGTACTTGCCTATAAACCTGTGATGCCTTTCTGATCCCATGAAGTTTACATCTGCTGCTGATGTAATTGTGTTTAAAAAAGCTGCATAACTACTTACCATAATCTGTCTAATTTTCTTATTCATCTAGCCTTAAATGTGTCTTCTGCTTCATTAGGGTCCACTACTAACATGAAAGATGTATTTCCAAAATATGTGGCCAAATGTAATTTTTGTACCTGATCTGTTTTATATATATATATATATATATATATATATATATATATATATATATATATATATATATATATATATATATATATATATATATATATATATATATGTATATATTTAATTGCACCTTTCTCAAAATCTGATAAAGTCACATGTGTGGCAAATGACAATTCCTGATCATTTTAAATACCAAGAATGCTTCACAATTTGTCACAACACACTTCTGTTTTAGATAACAAAATACTATACACCAGACAAATGCAACCATGTATTGTATTAATTTGTTTCCAGTCTGTGGTACTCACAGGGAAATTCCCATCTACCATAACAAGAGATGGTTGACAAAGAGTGGTTTATATTAGCAGCAGTCATTATCAGCACAAAGTCTGATCCACCTGCATCTACCTCACTGTGCTTTATCAACAATGTGTCATACTTGATTGGCAGCATTGCAGTGTTTAATTGCATAAGATCACAAATATATTTTTCATGGGGTTTCCTCTACTTTGGTGGACTGTCTGTACTGATTGCTTTAATGCTTTGCTGTTTGATAAATGGATTACCAGGAATTTAGATGTACTCATTAAAACTTCTGCAACAATTTGGCAAGGGTCATCTGCACTGCAACAAGCTCAGTATTTTGATGACATCTCTAGCTAAATATACCGATGCTGTATTAGGGTCACACCCATGATAGTGGCTTACAGATTTTAATGAAACCTCACAATCTTGCATCTTGGACATTTCACATCTCCATTTGTATTAATCTGTTTGTTTTGTAGCATAACATCAGTGCTTTTTCTCCATTTTTCTAGGTGTTGCATATATCAATCGATATTTAGAATGTTTTTACCTTTTTGTGATGGCACGCAACAGTAAGTTGATCCAGTTATACCAGTAGTATTGACCTGTTGTGATGACTGTATTTCTCCAGTTATTAGTTTCCTTATGAACCAGTACTACTAATTATTTGCAACTTTAAAAGTATATCACTAAATGAAACAATGCTTTCAATTGGATGTTGAAGTGATAAGTATGTGTCACTAATTTATGTACTATGAACACCCACATGTGTGTGAAACCTAAGGAAGTATTACAACTTACATTTTATTCTGAGAAATACAATGGCAAGATCACAAACATTGGTTAATTTTGTTAGTTTAAATTGCAATGCTAAGGGTACTTTCTTATGTATTCGCGTTCACTTAGTTATGCTGCAACTTCAGCTGTTATGATGCAGTATTGTTATGTAGCAATGTGTGAGCTGAACATCAATACAAATAACAAATAGAACGGTTTATATTTACAGGATTATGCCTGTAGTTGTTTTCAGTAAAACTCTTCCCTAAAGATGCCATTTCAAAATAGGTTGTCCGTGAATTATTCTTATTTACCATTTGGACAATATGGTTTGCCATTGTGATTGTCTTGACCAAATGTAAGAATGTATCTAGTATAATCTGTATGGTTTTGCACTGCAAAATGGCTTATTTAGTGTCACCTAGCTTACAGTGTCTCACAGAAGGAAAGCTATTGGCTAAACTAGAATACAAATTAGGTGCATGCCTCTAAATCTTATTATTAGTGATATCTTGTAAAAGCTGTCAAATTACAATGGAAGTAGAGTCCATAGTTTGATGTTTAGTACCCTGTAACAGTTGTCACCTATGTAACACATAGGGCCAGATTCACGAAACCTCTGTGTAAGACTTAATATGTCTTACTCGGAGGCTGCAGTTGAACGGTACGACGTCAGCATGCTATGCATATTCATGAGGGCATGCTGAATCATACACTAGGCTAATGTAGGAAAGTAAGGGGCGTGTCTGAATGATGAGTACTGCAAAGGGACACGCCCCCAGAAGAGTCAGAGGCATGAAAGTAAACACCCACGAGCAAGTCCTTAGAAATGTCAAGGAGCACAACACCACACATCCCCACAGACTAAACCCTACTGAAAATGTGTAAAACGTAAAAATAGCAGTTTCATTTTTTTATTTATAATTTCAAAAATGTTTGCCTGCATTTGTGCTCATTTGCGCGGGTATGCCCTTCACTCAGCCACAGTTAGCAGACATTGAAAAGCATATAAGATCTACATATGCAAATTAAGCCAAGTAGCAATAGCGTAGCGGTAGAGACATTGGCCAAAGAGGAGGTAGTCATGGTTCGAGCCCCCACAACATCATTCACCATTTTTATTTAAATAAATATGAAACAATCCCGATATATATATATATATATATATATATATATATATATATATATATATATATATATATATATATATAAAATATAATTTAAGTAAAATGTAATGAAATGGGCCATGTATTTGTGAAGAAATCCGACAGAATAATTTATAGAAAAAGATTATAATTGCCCATAGCTGAGCAATGCTTTAGCAAGCTGAATATGAGTGCCCATAGGTGAGCAGCACTTTAACAAGCTTAATATGAGTGCCCGGAGGTGAGCAGCACTTTAACAAGCTTAATATGAGTGCCCAGAGGTGAGCAGCGCTTTAACAAGCTTAATATGAGTGCCCGGAGGTGAGCAGCACTTTAACAAGCTTAATATGAGTGCCCATAGCTCAGCAGTGCTTCACCCAGTGTAATATGAGTGCTCATAGCTAAATAACGCATTACCCAGTGTAAGCCATTTGTGCGGAGCTGAGCAGCGTGCCAACCAGCTTACCGGCGGGCAACATTGGGCAAGCTGTATCAAAGCCGCCTTTACACAGACACACCTCCTAGCCTGTCTAGACAGTAGTAAAATAAAAAAAGCAATGCCAAGGGTCAAACCCGGGATACTGTGCACCATAGTCAAAGTACTGAACCACTAAGCCATGACAGTTGTACTGAGAAATACAGTATTAGCATATATATAGGAATGAATGAAAATAGAACCATGACAAAGCAGGTTTGCTTTAAGCTGATAAATATCCAAAATGGCCAATCACAGATAAGTGCGGGAAAACTGGCATATTTAAGCCCCATAGGTGGGAATACACACCATAACTGATTGTGGTACCCATTTGCAGTCAGGATGGCAGGTGCAGGAGAGGGAAATCGCTTTAGAGCACAAAGGTGGGGTGTTGAGGAGTCAAAATATATGGTTTGGCTCCTAGTCCATGATCATGAAGCACAACTCATGCAGGGCCAGGTTCAATGGGGAGCGTACAAGGCAGTGGCGTGGAACCGGTTGGCACATGATCTCACCAGTGCCACAGGCATTCCAAGGACTGGTGAACAGGTCCGTCACCACCATGCAGACCTGAAGTGACGTAAGGAGGACCAACTGAACCGTTGGATTCAGGAGGCCCGCCAAATGCCCAATGCCCCACTACTGAGTAAGTATCCATGTAATTACGTATGTAAGAAATGCTATCCTAGCCTATAGTATGGAGAGGTATGTTCCAATATTCCTTCATTTATATTACAGCTGCAGGTGTTCGTTCCACGAATTGATGAGCCTATGCTGATAGGCTGCTGAGGTTGCGCCACCAGGCAGGTTAGTAATTATTTAACTGGTATTGTTATAGAATATAAGTGAGGCAGACTGTAAAAGAGTTCAGTGTTGTAACCCAGTAATAAAGGTGAAATAAGCCTAGAATAAAGATTCTGCTCATATTGTAAGATTAGATAAGTGATGCAGCCTGAAAAAGAGTGTATTGCAATCCAGTAATAAAGATTAAACAAGTCTCAAATAGAGTTTCCACCTATATTGTAATATCAGATAACTGCTTCAGCCTGAAAATGAGTGGTAATCTATCAACAAAGGATAGACAAGTGTCGAATACATCCTTGTAAATTCTGCCATATGAAATAAGTGAGTCAGCTGGAAAGGATTGTTGTAACCCAGTAATAAATGTTAATAAAGCCTAGAATTAAGTACCATTCTGAAATGTAAATATAAAATAAGTGAAAGAGTGTGAGAAAGACAGTTTGAAGCTACCAAGAAAGCTGTAATAAGTCTGGAATAAAGGTATACTGCAGTCACTACATAATGAAATGAAGAAGACCGCCACAACCAAAGAGTGTAATGTCTTAAATAAAGTACAGAACCTGGACTGTGTCTGTCCCACAATTTGGATATGTTGTTGTACCCTTGCATTATGGAGATAGTACGGTTGTATGAAATGCTGAACATCCACAGTTGTCTAGACCCATATAAATCAAATGTAGCACCATGCTGTACCTGAACACAGCCAGATATGAACATATATGAATAAAATGGAATGTATATTAATGTTGCAGTAACATCCCCATCACCAACATTCCTAAGGTTACATACAGGAAACTGTACTAATACATGTATGGGATATATATCTGCATCTACTAGGAATGTACAGTATATGTATAGGTAGTGTAAGTTGTTAATGTAATATTTCTCCACCCTACCCTATTTTCACAAATTATGCCATTCCACACCAAACTGGGTATGTGTATTCACAATTAATTCCCATGGACATTTGTCCTGTTGGTTCATACATATCTGCATGTACGTTGATGCATGTGGCCTGTTCACATATCCAAACCTGATGGCCTGTTGCCACCAATCAACCCTGCATGCTGTTGGAATGTGCACTGTTGTTCTAAATATGCATGTGTTATGCTTGCTGCTCAATGTGTGGAATTCATGGGTGTTTGGTTAATGGGAATACTGATGCATGCTGTTACAACTAATTTTGAATGGTGTTGTTTGTTACTAACCCAAAATGCCATAAAATACTGCTAAACATAGGACAACAGGGAAGGCGGGTTCCAGCGGACCCACCTCTCCCACCTCAGCTGGCGAGTGCACCTGGCACCAGTGCCCAGGCCGGGACCTCCTCCGGTGGCCCTGTGCCACATTCGGGTGGAAGCACTGCAGGGGATGGGGCTCATCACCCCTCTGCAAGCGTGGCCGGAGGAGAGCCTCCACTCACCCTCCATAGGGTCCGGTCTGTGGTGCGTAGTGAGATCAGGCATTCTGTGACTGATCCCCTATGCCAGCTCGAGGCGAGAGTGGCGCAACTCATGGGTGTGCCTGCCTGTCCTATCCAGCCCCCAACACAGCCCCAGCCTGGGCTGTGAAGGTGCAGTGGTAACTGCCCATGGGTGGGGATCTCAGTTCCACTGTTGCCATCTATGGGCTCATGGGCTCGCGATATCCAAACATCCGTCCCCATCAATTGTGTTCCCCCACACATGTGTCATACTCCGCCCCTGTATGCGTCTTGTTTGTCTTGTCTGTTAACCTCCCCAACCTACCTCCCCAAATATACCTACTTCCTGTACCTCACATTCCACTCTCACCTGAAAAAAAAAATAAAAAAGGGCACTCTGTTCCCACAAAAAAATTATGCCCCATACATAGCTGCCCAGTTCGCACACATGTCCACTGGACATGTAAACTGATAGTTCTAATTGGCAGTACAACATATTTTGTTGTCCTCACCCCTCTCTCAGGGGTGGAAGGTTTCAAATTTCACACCAAATTTCAAACATATGCACAGCTGATGCTAATAAAGAAATGGGCAGCTATGGACCTTCCCTACATCCTTCCTGCACATCCCGAGCTTGTTTTCCTACTGTCCTACCCTCTTTGTGCCCCCTTTTTCACCACTTTCCTATTTCCCCATTTTCTTTTCTTTAAAAGAAAATAGCATGGGTGTTAGTGGGAGTAAGCACTTTTAAGCAGTAGTCAGCGGGTGTGTGCTTGTGTGCGCTTAGCTAAGCGTACATAAGCGTAGCTAAGCGTCGTGCAAACTCACACAAACCCGCTTACAACTGCTTAAAAGTGTCTTAGTCACTCTGTATGACAAGGCCTGTAGTCTGCTCATCAGCAAAATAAAATACCCCTGTCAGTCTCGAACCCCGGAAACACTAGTCTGCATGAATTACCACTGAGCCACAGCAGATATACAAGAACTTGGTGCTGAAAGACATATATCATGAAATACAAGGAGTGAATGTAAAGGGAAAATAGGAAGGCCATTACACAAAGCTTGTTCTGTGTATGTTTACTGGCAATTCTTGTGGAATTGCATTACATTAGTGTGAGAAGAGAAACAGCCATGCTAGTAGGCAATAATGTTACAGTAGCACCTTACAAACCCCACACAGTATCAGAGCAGGATAAACACTGCCATATTTGAATAGGTAAGAGGCCAGACCTCCCAACTGTGACTGATTTACAGGGATGTCCCTGATTTGCAAACAACTGTTACCTGTGCCCCACTGACTCCCTGTGAAATGTACTAACAGTAGGCAGAAAGGTGGGGAATCCCATGTAATGGTAACTGTCAATAAGTTAAAGTAGACACTACTTGCATGTCAGAAATGGTGTAGTAATACATATGCTCAAAATACCCCACAGTCACAACTGCAGAATATCTGAAATATATCACGGGTATATCCCACTGATATGTACCTTTCCCTGAGGCTGGTCAAATATATACCTGAGAGTATCTGAGGCCTGCAAGTGTCAGAAACACACAGGCATATCAGGCTGTCTGCTGTTACATACTCTGCGAATAGCTGTAGAATTACTTCCACAAGCATGCCCTTATGTAGGAGTACAACACAGAAATATCAAAGGATGTAGCCATCTAACATCCTAATGACAGTATAGCAGTTCACAAGCACTGCATGTGCCTGATATTCATAATTGTTAGTACAATAAACTTAGTTGTCCTCAGCCCTCTCTCAGGGGTGGAAGGTTTCAAATGTCACAGCAAATGTCAAACACATGTACAGCTATTGCAGTTAAAGAAATGTGCAGCTATGGACCTTCCCTACACCCAGCCTGCACATCCCTAACTGGTGTCCCCACTGACTTCCTGCTTACAACTGTTTAAAAGTGCCTTATTCACTCTGTATGACAAGGCCCTAGTGCTGCTCAGCAGCAAAATAAAATACCCTTGTAAGTGTCAAACCCCAGACCTTGGGCTCACCAGACTGCATGAAGTGCCACCAAGTTACAGCAAACATATAAGAGCATAGTGCTAAAAGAAATATATCATGCATTGCAAGCAGTGAATGTAAATGGAAAATAGGAAAGCCATAGCAACACATTCCAGTAAAGACAAATATCAGGCATTCAAGGAGTGAATGTAAAGGGAAAGTACAAAAGCCATAGCAACACATTGCAAAAACTACTGTTGTATGCCAGTTAATCCACAAATCCCACAGGTAAGTACATACTCCCATGTAAACAGTGTTAGCATTAGCAGGTGTGAGTTAACCTACACACTGAGAAGAGTGAACTGGAAGAAGCAACAGTCAGGTTTCAGTACAACATGCATTTCAGTGGCTACAACACAGCGTTAGATATGAGAGATATACCAACTTTCTGACTCACACAACAGCCTGTACTGCCAGTCCACACATGCAATAATATCATTGCAGCAACTGGAGGGAGAGAGAGAGAGAGAGAGAGAGACACCAAAAACAAATAAATAAAATGCAAGCCAGCAGAGAAAAGCTGTCAGAGACAAAGGTAATGTAAACTACATAATCTAATAATCTACATACTGTGAACCCTCCATATGTGTTAGCAGTCTGTATCTATATGGATATGCAGATGTGCATAGGGCAAGGGACATACTGCAACTGTTAGTGAAGGCTGGACATACATATGTAGTTGAAGGTTGCTATGTGCACATATCAATGTAGGTTGTAGTGTGTGGCATTGAAAACAGCATACAGTGCAGGTATATGTCATGTGGTGGTGAACTTCTGTGGGACTGAGCCAGTGAGGCCTGCTACAGCTATATGGCCTGAGGACAGCATAATGCATTATGCACAACACTGTGCAATATCATTATAGAATGATATGTCTCACAACTGTTTCAGAAGTGATATTCCCACCATGAAAGGTGGGCAGTCTATGTGCCTACATGTGCATGTATATGTACAGCAATGGATGTTTAGAAGTCTGTGTATATATATATATATATATATATATATATATATATATATATATATATATATATAAAGAGAGAGTGAGAGAGGGGGACAAGGGAGCAGATGTACTGCAACAGATGCCTGGTGACCAAGGCATGGACTGAACACCATTGTTGATACTGCAGTACCATACCCCATTCCAAAACATGTTACCCACTAACTACCACATAGGTGGTTGCCCGCCTACCACTGGAGGTGTCAGAAGGGAACATGGGACACAGGTGTACAATAGCCTCCACTTTGATATCTACAGTGGCACACTAGTCTTGTAATCCCTGTACATGGTACGTGTCATCACAAAAGGTGTGTCAGCTAGGGAAATGTAAGTCAGTGTACCCCTCTACACCTCACAATGTCCTATGCAGTATGTACCTCCCATGAGAACTACAGCAAGTGGAAAGGCCACAGACATACCTAACAAAGACTGATAATGCCCTCAAACACATTCCCTATGCTGACTGACTCTCAAAACCACAGCTAAAGTGCCTTGCATACTTCCTTCACAGAGGTTACCACTGCTGGACATACACAGTTATGTCACACCCATACCAGTTGGCCAACCACCATGGCAACACCTCACAATCAGTCCAGCCTACATGACCTAGGGTCCTAATCCTTGTCATTGCACTAAACAGCACATGCTGGAGGTACAGGTTTCTATACACAAATATGCCATACCCTGGAGTAAACCACCTAGCATTAACAAACAAGGCTCCTTATTAGTAGATGTCATACATACACCTGAGGAATGTTATGGAGATAGGTAATATGCCCTGTGAGTCACCTCTGTGTAACCATTTCACAGGAGCAAGTAAAATCACATTACATGTGTCCCAAAGGGCAGGGTAGCATATGGCTAGGCTGCCGTAGGCCCAGGGCCAATAGCATAGTACCTACCTGACACAATGCACACACACATGTGCTCAGTGCAATACCAGCTATGTGATGTTGAATGAGTGTGACACTGATTGTGTGCAAGGTCTGTAAAGGTGTGATAGCTTAGTGTGAGTTTGTGTCTGTCATGGTAGTTGGTGTCCTTGGTGTGAGGCCAGAGAAAGATGTGTTATTTATCGGGATGCAAACATAGTAGATTGGCATATGTTGTGCCATACTTCCCTGTGTACGACTGCAGTGTCCCATTGTAGGCAGAAGCAATACATGTATGCTCAGTAAGGGGTACTGCTGTTGAATCCAGCTCACATATGAACTGTTGTACTACCTGATGTTGTAGGCCTAAACACTACAGTATGGTGTATGTTCACATTCCCTGGTAACACTGTCTGGTGTGTTTCCTGTAGTCTGCACAGATTACATACCTCATGCATAGGTATCTGTAAGTAGGGGTACACAGTACTATAAGGTACACAGTTAATGCTCATCTGTGTTGTCATACATTTGTGTGTTGTATGTATGTGTAATGTGTGTGTAATGATGCCTGTACCATGGCCACAATCACATGTGTGTTACAGGGTATGTGTGTGTACCTGGCAGCATGTATACTCTGTGACAGCAGTATGCTGGCTATAGTAACAACTGTGCACATATGTCAGGTAGGGGTATGGCATCAAAGACTTGGGTGGATTACTGTTGAAACTGTAAATGTGCATTGCATTCATTGCATGGGATGGCAATATTCTTCATCCATTAGCTTGATACATACCCCCAGTGTGAAGTTGTGCATTGTATCCCACACAGTGTGCCGAGTGCTTGTGTATACTAGTTTGTTGTATGGAGTGTGGCAAGCACTGTCAGACAGTTGTGGGCTGAGCACTAATATGTGGTATCGAACATGTGTATCCCCTGATAGACAGACAGATGCTATATATGGAAGTTAAGTGATATCAGTACATTAGAATATTAAGTGTGCCACATGACTTGCTCACATATTTTTCTTTTCCTTCCAGGGTGATGGTGCATCAGCGAAACCCACCTTATACAGCAGCAGAGGATCAGGAGATCCACCAGAGCCTGGTGCAGAATTATTGTGTGCTGTTTTCCAGGACCAGCCAGAACCAACATGAGAGGGCTGCACTGTGGCAAGATCTTGTCTGTCGGGTAAATGACATAGGCATGCATAACCGGACATATGAGCAGGTACGCCATCACTGCAGTGATTTAATTAGACATGTCCGGCAGCATGCATCTGATATCCACAGACAACAGCTTGCCACAGGCGGTGGTGTACCTATCCATCCCCCCTCACCAGTGTGGAGGAGCACCTCCTAAGTGTTGTGGCTCCAGGCCAACAACAGCAACATCCACAAACATGTGTCATTATGGAGGCTGGAGCTACCTAGCATGTTGAAATGGATCGTGCAGGTAACATGCCATATCTGTAGTTGACTGTTCTCTGTACTGGTAGTTTATGCGTGTGTGAGATGTGTACTGTTTGTGTAGCTGTTAACCTGCCTATTCTTCTGCAAGATTGATATTCTGAGCATAATCTGTACACCTGTGAAAGCCACCTGTTGTACTACTGTACTTTATCATACTCACAGTATCAATGGCACAGTTGTGGCCACTGGCAATCACTCTCATATTTTTGCAGGTCCCTCTGGAATGACAGCAAGGCAGCCAATCCATGCTGGTGAGTGTGTAATAACAATACTATTGCTAATGACATGTGCATGTCATATGGAGGTGTAGTCTGTGCACATGTAACACACCTACACATAATGCATTCTGTGCATGTTTGCTATGAGACTATGCATATCCCATTATTCTCAATAGCTGCCTCACTCACATGCAATACACAGAGCATGACACACATGTGGCAACACAGTACTGGACATTGTATAGGCATACCTGATACACATGTACACAACACACACATTTGGCATACACACTACACCTTAGCCTGCTACACATGTCCAATTATGACACCTGCTGTATGGCCACCCTTCAGTATCCCACTTATCATCTGCGCAGCACACATAATATACCTGAGGGGTAGAGGCCTATCATGTCTTTGTGCAACAGTCTTGAACTAATAATACATTCATGTTAGGCAATGCTCACTATTGGCCACCTTACAAACCCATGTAACAAGTGGCTGTGTAATTGTGGATGTAGTCATGTTACTGCACGTCAGGTACAGCATGCTAGCTGCCTGTCTGGCACACATTATTATTGTTGACTGACCACAAGAAGCATGTTGATCATGGCTCACGTTACTACACCACATCCAGTTCCGCCGACCACAAAAGTACACATAGCAGTCATTGCATAGCACCGTCATGTGTTGTGTGTGTATGTGTGTGTGTGTGTGTGTGTGTGTGTGTGTGTGTGTGTGTGTTTGCAAATATATGCACCCACAGCTTGTAACACTTGCACAACATTGTTATGTCCTTGTACACATTGTGTCCCAGGGTGGAGACAATCACTGAACAACTACACACAAGCATCAAGTACATGTATACTGTTATTAACAAGGGCTGTCTACACTTGCACTGCATGTTCCTGTGCAACACATAATCTGCATGCTGACACATGTGCAGTGATGTTTTTCCTTGTGATACAGTCACCCACCCTGAAACAGTATTGTGTATGTGTTGGATTGCAGCTGTGTCTGTGTTTGTATCTGCTGTACTGAGGAGTGTGTCTGTGTGCTTGTGTGCCTGTGTGCCTGTGTGCATGTGTGCCTGTGTGCTTGTGAGCATGTGTGCATGTGCGCCTGTGTGCATGTGTACCTGTGTGTGCATGTGTGCATGTGCTCCTGTGTGCATGTGCGCCTGTGTGCATGTGTGCATGTGTGCATGTGTGCATGTGCGCCTGTGTGCATGTGTGCATGTGTGCATGTGCGCCTGTGTGTATGTGTGCATGTGTGCGTGTGTGCCTGTGTACATGTGCGCCTGTGTGCATGTGTGCATGTGTGCCTGTGTGCTAATATCGTGTACACATTTGTAAACTGTGTTTCCTATCTTCCTCTCACAGGTTCTGATGTTGCTCTGGTGGAGTGCAGCAGGGAACCTGAAGCCACTGCTGGGGATAGTGATTATGATGATACATGTGTAATAGCACAGGGAGGTGTGACAGGGTCTGTTGTTGGTCAGCCAATTGACACTACACAGCAGTCAACCCCATCAATGCGCACAGTCATCCTGCAGATACATCCATTGTCACCAATGTCCTTAGCTGAGGGACAGCATACAGTGGGCATTGACCAGGGTAGTGTGGTATCATTGGCACATGCATCCCCTCACAGCAGCCATGACCAGATTCCTGACATGGTCCCACACAGGCAGATGTCCAGGGGTTCCCGTGGGAGCATCCGTGGTCGTACTGCCCCTGTCAGACGTGCCCACAGAGGTCTTTCAACCTCAGCTATGTTCCGGGCTGTAATGCAGGCACAGGCACGTATGGAACGGTACACCAGACAGGGTCTGAGGGAGCTTAGAGCACATTGCACTGCTATGAATGACACTATGCGTGACATTGCGTCTGCCATCCATAACATCAGCGAGGTCATTGATAGACGTTGGGGGGACACATTAGATCTCTTCCACAACTACATGTCCAGGAGCCAGGACAGTGCAGGATGGTTGAGGCGTCAACGTGGACGTATGCCAGCAACATTACCAGCTGGTAGTCATCTCGGATGACAACAAACCCGCAGCCGCTCCCATAGTGCCAGTACCAGCCCCAGCAATGCTGGGTCTGTGCTGCCATTAGACCATCCGAGAAGACCACGTGCACGTGGCTCTGGACAGTCCCAGCAGGAACATGTGTCCAGTCAACAACAAACTGCTTCTGATGACAGTACCCAGTCTGGCTTAGTACCTGATACTGTCCGTAGCACCCCTGCCAGGCACAGGTACCGTGTCCGTGGCCAGAGACAGTGATCTGTATGACCTCGCAGGTACAGTCTGTGGCTGTCCACAAACACCCGTATATGGCAGCCACATGGTGGAACTGTGTGCATGCATACACACACACATAATGCTAACACCTGGGGCTAACACATATACACACACATTGCAGCAACATTGCCCCATGTTGTACTGTTGTCCCTCACTAACACACACACACACACACATACATGTCAATTGGATGTGTCAATGGCAGACTCTGGCAAGCCAAGTACACACCCTGTGCATATGATGAAACTATGCCACCTCCTGCCATCTGTAACATTAATGCAGGAACAGGGTAGCATGGTGCTGATGCACAGGGTGACTACATAGCACTGTAGTAATATTATCATGTTATTAACAGTACAGTGTAATGATGTTGTGGGTATATTCGAGCATGCATGATGCATTACCTATGCTTGTCATTGCAGTTTTGTATACACCAGTGTTAATTCCCAAAGTGTACTGTCTGCACATGTGCCACATGGCTGTTGTGTGTACCTGTGCCTGCATGTGTTGGGGTGTGGACAGTACATGTGTGATGTTTGCAGCACTGAGCTGCAGGTGTACATTTGTGAACATGGTTACCATGGAACATGACATGGTTTGACAGTATACTGTGGGTGATGCGGTTTCCAAATGTCAATGGTCTGCATTCTGGTAGTATACACAGCTTACATAGCCTGACATTCAGTGGTCATTACATGATGTCTCCTCAACTCTTACACAGATGTAGGAACCTGGTGTCAGTGATATCCCTGCAGTACTACACTATACCAGTAGCTATTCTTACTGAGCCCCACACATCCCTCGGAACAATACTCTTTGGCATATAGCAGTCTCACATACATGCCAACACACTACGGATATGTCCATCCATGACTGCAAATACATACAGTGGCCTACAATGCATTCTACACATGACACACCTAACCACCACAAGGGTATCATACGGACAGATACCTGTTGTCCAAGCCATGCTGTATTGCTGTAATGCAACTGTGGCATTGGCATCAGCATGTAGTTAACATAGTATTCCAACAGTATCATGTAGGTGGTAGCACCCATCATGTGGAACGGGTAATGGTGTGTACATGTGGACAAGTGTTATCTTGTCTTTCCTGTGATATTCACATTTCCAAAGGTATTCTGCAGTCCCTCGGTGTATCACCTAAGCAAGAAGGTGTCTGTATGCATATCTGCGACAGTTGCCATACACCTACACTGGGTGTCCATCATTCACAGACTTTGCTGTGTTTCAACATGTCTGACATATACTCCAGACATGAACCCTCACCCACATTAATCTATCAAAGCTTTCATGGGTGTGTGTCACATAGTTGGCCTAGGACACAGATCACTGCAGTAGCCTGCATTACCAACATACATGTATGGCCTAAGGTCTGGTAAGCTGCGGCACATGCTGGCAAAGGTAACAACTGTATTCATATGGGGCAGGCTTCACACATAGGAACTATTAAAGGTCACAGGTACATATCTGTATGTGGCACACACATACCTGATGTGTGCATTGAAATTACTGTTATAATAATATGTCATACAATAATAAAAGCAAAACACATTGACAAACTGTGTGACAAATGCACACATGGCATTTGTAGGATTCAAACCCCTACCTAACTATGTTACGATACTTGAGAGAGACACATTAGCACAGTGCGCTATTCGCATTACTGGATGATTTCCCTTCTCCTGCTGTATTTATAGGGCACTGACATCATCAGTCTTTCCAAAGAGGAAGGTACATCTTTTAGTGTGTTATCCCAGTCTTCAAAAAGGCCATTCCTTTCACAAAGAATTGCATACATATACCACCACCCCCCACACACAGCGTTTGCAGGATTCAAACCCCTACCTAACTATGCTATGATACTTGAGAAAGACGCATTAGCACAGCGCGCTATTCACATTACTGGATGATTTATCTTCTCCTGCTGTATTTATAGGGCGCTGACATCATCAGTCTTTCCAAAGAGGAAGGTACATCTTTTAGTGTGTTATCCCAGTCTTCAAAAAGGCCATTCCTTTCACAGAGAATTACATACACACACAGTGGTTGCAGGACTCAAACCCCTTCTTAACTATGTTATGATACTTGAGAGAGCCGCATTAGCGCAGTGCACTATTCGCATTAATGGATGATTTCCCTTCTCCTGCTGTATTTATAGGGTGCTGACATCATTAGTCTTTTGAAAGAGGAAGGTACATCTTTAACTATCCCTCAGTATGGGGATAACAATATCTGTGCATTAACAGACACCTAGTTCAGGGTCACATATGCACACTGGCACTGCCAGGTTATGTTCTATAGCATGCTTTGTGACCACAGGACTTGTAACACACAACACAAGTAGGGGGTGTATCCATATACATCACAGATACACACACCTCTGGGTTGGTACCACTGCACTAAGCATGACAGGCCATACATATACAACTACCATTGTGCAAAACTGCCTTTTGGTTTGGTGTGTAGTTCAGACCACCCCCCCATACCCAGTAACCACACTTGGCTTTCCTGGGAACAGTGTAGGATATGCAGGTCTTCACACACACCATTATAGCGGTTGACTTCAGGTACACAAATATTGACTGGGGATACTACTCAGGCCCTCAACAACATCACCCTACAGCCACTACAATTTGTGAATCCATGTGCTATGGCACAACCAGTCACCACACCCACAAGGGGGAATACATATTGGACCTGATCATCACCAACATGGAGACTCTATGTCCCACACCAGAGGTAGAACCGTCATTGTTAAGATCAGACCATAAACAACTTTTCCTGGACATCCATATCCCATCCCCACCCCCAGCCAAGGAAATCACTGTAAAGAATTTCTCAAAAGCAGACTTTGCACTTGTGAAGACTGGGGTGGAATACTTCAAAGGCCCCATGCTGGAGGATAATACAGCCCAATCTACAGAATCCTTTACAAACGCATTGTATGAGCACCTGCAGGTATGCATTGATCATGCTATCCCAAATAAAACCATGACTCCTCCAAAACAGGAGACCTGTCTGGTTGACCCCAGCCATATATAAGCTGTACAACAGAAGGAGGAAGCTACTCCATAACAGAGCAATATCCCACAGACCCACATAGATAATAACCTCTCCTTTGCTAATCACATTGACAGAGTCATTGCAAAGACCTTTATATAGCCCTCCTTATCACATGGGTGTTTGCATGTAGATCATGGGAGGTCATTGTGGCCCTCTACTAGTCACTCATCAGGCCCATGTTTGACTACAATGCCCCTTTTGGGGTGTACCTTACCCAACACCTGCAGCAACTACAGTGAACACAACAGTACCTCCCCAACAGGATCATGGGCTACACACAGATGCCCTATGCAGCTCAACTAAAGGATCTCCAGCTCTACTCAGTTGCTTAACGCCTACTCAGAGGTGATCTATGCCTGACGTATGCAGCCATTTCAAACCCAGAAGTAATGGACATGCTCCACCTCATAACATCCAAGACCCTTAGAGCTACACACTCCAGGGACTTAAACCTCAGCACAAAATAAATAGGACATGCTGCAGGGCCAGATTCATTACCCAGAGGCTCCCCTCACTCTGGAATTGAATCCCAATTAAAGTTAGACATAGCCCCTCGCCAACCCTCTTCCAGCGAAATACAGCCGCATGGATGGGAAATTGCAAATTCACCCCTGGGATCTCCACTGTGTCCCTGCTTGACAGAGGCACAGCAAACTAGCCTTAAAGGGTGCCTTCTGTGACCTACTTTACAGAGGCACAGTAGGCTACTCTACTGGGGAGGTGGACACCAAATACACTCTGCCTAGGCTTATGAATTCCCTAGGGCAGACAGCCTAGTATTGACCTCTGCACCTATGTTTATATTTGGGATGCACAATATTTGCTGCTGCTACTGTTTGCAGGTCTTTATTGCCGTAGCTTTCCCAGTTTCTATGAACAACTTGTGTATCTGCGTAACATGTTTGATCATGACAGGGTTCCAGTATATTAATATATGTGTCTGTTGTCATTTAACTGTGTGCACAGGGTGGATTGCTGGATCGTGGGAGGTTCCTGGCTTAACACATACAACTGCCAGATATGTGTGACTGACTGCTATACTCAGACATGGCCTAAGTGTGTGAGCATGCCCAGTTCAGGCTTTCCATGGTTTGTTGCCTGACATATGTCTCATTTACCAAGTGTGTGAGCATGCCCAGTATGACCTTTCCATATGTTGTGATCTGGAGTCCACTACATTTCTGGTTGTGTGTGAACATGACCAGTATTGACATTTATACTGTGTGTGTTGGAAGTCATGTTGTGTTCTTACTGCCAGACTCCTTTGTGTCATAACTCAACAGGGATTATGCTGTGCCTGCAGGGTTTCCATGTGATAGTTTGCAAAGACTTGGCAACATTCTCTCATACTGGCTGAGTACTTCAATACTGTCACGGTGTAGTGGTTCAGTACTTTCACTATGGTGTACAGTATCATGGGTTTGAGTCCCATCACTGCTTTAAATGTTCATACTGAGCAGACCAGACTGGTTAAGGGCCAGTTGGGCAACTATGAGCATGTTGCATTTTGTTAAGCTATGGCCTACTTAAACCAGGCTTGTCCAACATTGCTGTGTATTCACCAACTTGGGTGGACATTGCCAAACATTACTCCACATTGACCACAGCTGTACTAGTTGGTGTGTGTGATTCTGTTCATAGGTTCATACTAGGCTATCTGCCCTAGGGCATTTATAATCCTAGCCAGAGTGTGTTTGGCTTTCAACACACATTTTAAGTGGAGTTTGCCATGACATTTTTCAAGGTTAGTATACTGTGCCTCTGTCTAACAGTGTCATAGAAATGATACCCAGGGTAAACCTACAATCTCCCATCCACTCATCAAGATTCCTCTTGTAGAGAGTCAATGAGGGACTCTGGCTAACCTGGAGTGGGGGTTTACTCAAGAGTGGGGGGAGCCTCTGGGTTATGAATCTGTCACTCCAGCATGTCCTATTTACTTCAGTCCTGAGGTTCAGTTCTCTTGAGCATGTAGCTTGATGGGATTCTGATTTTCCAAGGTGCAGCATGTCCATTGATTCCAGGTTGGACATGGCTTTATACATCAGCCACAGATTGCCTCTGGGCAGGCGGTATGCCACTGAGTGGAGCTGCAGTTTCTTTAACCGGGCAGCGAATGGCATGTGTTTGAGCCCTTTGATCTTCCTGGTGAGGTACTTTTGTGGTCTTTCCAGCTGCTGCAGGTGTCTGATAAGGTACATCCTACAAGGGGCATTGTACTCCATTATGGGCCTGATGAGGGATGAGTTAAGAGGCACGATGACCTCCCCTGATGTAGCTGTGAATACCATCATGATTAGGTGGGCTATATGAAATGTTTTTCTAAACACTTTAGCCACGTGGTTATCGAATGAGAGATTGCTATCAGCTTGGGTCCCCAGGTCCCTTATCACTTCTTCCATACTTAATGCATTACCACCTATGTGGTAATTTGTGGGCACTTAGTTTTTGACAAAGGGGAGGACTATACACTGTTTTGCGTTTAGCTTGAGGACATGGCTCTGGCACCAGTTGTCTGTTTCTATGAGGCCCTTTTGTAGGATGTGTGTGTCAGCTGGAGGGTCGATTATGGCACCCAGTTTGCAGTCATCTGCAAACTTGTTCACCAACAGTCCTTCTGTGTTGGCCTGTACCTCTGAGAAATATATACCAAACAAGGGTGGTCCCAGGACTGAGCCTTGTGGGATGCCACTTGTAGCTGGTTTGGGGTCTGACATAGCTCCAGCATTTCTGACCATGTGGGTTCTGTCCCTGAGCCAGTTTGCAACCCATCTAGTGACATAGGGGTTTATATTGAAGCTAGTGATCTTATCTATGATGACCAAGTGGGGTACAGTATGGAAGGCTTTTGCGAGGTCCAGGTAGGCTGTGTGGACCACCTTCCCCTCATCAATGGCCTTGGTGACTGTTTCAAATGACTCAACCAGGTTTAAGAGTCAGGATCTGCCCTTAACAAAGCAAACTGGGTAGGATTCAGTGTCTGTAGGTCCCCAATATGTTTATTTATGAGGTCCATGATGATCCTTTCCATAGCTTTGCAGACCAAGCTAGTCAGGCTTCTGGGGCGATAGTTTGCAGTATCCATTGAGGCACCACCTTTGTAGAGAGGGACCACTGTTGCTGTACACTGCTCTTTGGGTACATATCCTGTGGTAAGGCTGAGGTTGAACAGTGGTTTTATGTTTGTGTTCAATTCTTCTTGGGGTTCATGTTGGACACAGCCCAGGACACCGTCTGGTCCCATTGATGCTGTGTGTTTTGCTTTGGAGAGGCTGGCTGTTACCTGAGCATCTGCGATGTCATGGGGCCAGCACTCTGCTGGGATAGATATTTGCCCTTTTGGTGGGGAGGGGGAGGAGACATTTGCACTGAACCTGTCAGCTCAGATGTTGGCAATGTCTGTGAGTTTGGTGTATTGTTTGTCATTTTGGACTACTTCTGAGCATATCTGGGGATTCCCACACAGGTTCCTACCATAAGTAAAGAATGCCTTGTGATTATCCTTGGTGTCCTGTACAATTTGTATCTCAAAGATGGCCTTAGACGATCTTATGCATGGCCGTAGTTTTTCAATAATACTGATCAGAGATGCCTTCCCTTTTTGGGATTTTGATCTATCATATAGTAGCTTCCTCCTTGTATTGTATGGTTTGTTTATGGCCGGGGTCCACCGGACAGGATGCCTGGCTTTGGAGGATTGGGTCTTGGTTTTATTTGGGATTGCATGATCCATGCATTCCTGAAGGTGTTCATAGAATGCGTTTATAAAGGGTTATGAGGTCTGGGCCATATTTTCCACAGGCACAGGGGCTGTGAAGGATTCCACCTCAGTTTTGAGGAGTGTGACATTTGCTTTAGTGAATAATTTTCACTGTGTTTTTCTGGCCATGGGCTGGGATCCGGATGTGAATATCCAGTGAGATTACTCTCTGGTCTGATCTTACCAGTGAGGGATACACTTCTGGTCTTGGGCATAGAGTCCCCATGTTGGTGATGATCAGGTCCAGTATGTTTTCCCCTGTTGTGGGAGTGGTAGCAAGTTGTTCCATAGCATTTTGGTTTATAAATTCTGGGAAACTTTGGGCTAGGGTGTTGGGGCTAGGGTAATGCTCCCAGTCTATGTTTGGGTAGTTGAAGTCACCCAATATAATGATGTTTGGGGAGACCTTCATATTTTCATGTGTTCTCCAGTCGGCCAAGTGTGGTTCCTGGGTTTAGGAGGGTGGTCTGTAGCAGGCTATGAACTGGAAGGCGGTTTTAGCCACTGTTAGTTGCACATGGATAGTCTCCGATGCTTCATGCTGTGCCACCAACCTGGGGGTGTGGGTATCTTTGAAAAATATTAATACTCACCCTCCTTTTGTAGTTTGTTCCATGTTTTGCAGCTGTAAAGCATAGTATGAGGTGTAACCTGTTAATGCTAGGGTGCTCTTGGGAGCCTTGAACCAGGTTTCTGTTACTGCACAGATATCAACATTCCCCATGCTGAGGAGAGTTTGGAGTGCGTGCATCTTGCAGTTTAGACTTCTGGCATTGAGTAGCATTACTTATGGTTTCTTATCCCTTATGATACCTTTGGAGGTGGGTTTGTGTTTTGAGCCTTACCTAAAAAAGGCACTATGAGGGTGACAAGAGCCTTTGGCAATATCCAAAAGGCCACAGGTGATAGGTGAAATCCATCCCTAGCGAAGTATCATGTCTTGTCGAGCATGTCATCCCAGGCTGACAGGCATTGTATCCCCTTTCACTGACACCAATACTTAAGCCAATTTTTGTAATTGATCATCTTGTCTTCATATTGTGGCCTCATGTTTGGTGAGGGTAGGATGATACTCAAGGTCATCAAGTTTGCATATACCACATGGTGGTAAATGCTGTTTAGCATTACCTTACATTACTTAACACATGGCAATCATGCATCAGATGGTGCTGCAGGGCTGCCTATGTCAGGTGCACATACTGCACTCCCAATACATGTTTGGAAACAGGTAGTGTCAAGTTAGGCATCCCTTTTACTATAGGTGCGAGTCAGAGAGAGGTATCATTTCCAGGGTTCCTACTGAGGCAGTGTATGTGCTATGCGTTGCCTCTTTGCCAAGGCCAAGGCATACTGGGCACACCTCCTTCTGCCTACTGGGGCAGGCTCAGGTTGTTCCTCCTCCGAGTCATGCTCTGCCTGTGATGGCCTTGGCACTGGTGGGGGGCTGTTTGGCCCAGGCCTATGCTGGTCCTGCTGCAGCTGTTTTCGCAGAATCATATTATTAGCATAGCACATACCATGACAATTTGGGCACATGTAGTTGGTGAGTATTGCAAGGCTCCACCAGATGTGTCCAGGCACTGGAACCGTGACTTGAGCAACCCAAACACACACTCGATTACATTTTGCGTTTGTGCGTGGGCCTCATTATGGCATTACTGTTCAGGTGTGTGTGCATTTCTGATGGGTGTCATCAGCCACGGCTCCAGTGCATAGCCAGCATCCCCCACTAAGTGACCATGTGGGATGTCCCCAATGGCAAATGTCTGGTACAGCTGCGTCAGATGCCAGATATGGGAATCATGGTAGCTTCCAGGGCAGCCAGCACACACATTCATTATTATGCCCTGGGCATCACACATGACCTGGCAGTTGATGGAGGGGAAGCCCTTGCGGTTAATGTAGGCCCTACCCCGCTCACTGGCTGGTGCTTTGATGCATATATGCGTTAAGTCAATTGCACCCACTACCTCAGGGTATTCTGCTATTTGCTGAAAGAGACGCATATTGCTGGCCAATACCTCACGGGAATTGGGGAAATATACATGATCACCGACATGTGCTGACATGGCATCCAGGAACTGGTGCAGTACCCTGGATGCTGATGCCTGTGATATCCCCATCATATCACCAGTTGGTCTCTGAAAGGTACCTGTTGCTAGTATTCTTAGGCCAACACATACCTTGGTTTCCACTGGGATGGGTTCCCCTCTGTTGGTTCTGTGTGTGAGGCATGGCCTGCACAGCTCAACAGTTTGCTGCAGGAGGTCTCTGTCCACTCTATAGCACTCCACTATCTCCAGCTCATTTAACCTCTGGTAGGTGACCCTGGGCCTGTACACTCTTCTCTGTCTCCTCACTGTGGGTTGTCCAGCAGCATTTGCAATGTCACCACCCTCAGCATGTTGCATATGTCACTTTATAACAGCAATGGCAGCCCCTAGCATTTTTTGTCTGAGTGTAGCTTTTTCAGTTTTCACTTCTAGTAGCTTACTCCAGTGTTGCAGTGTCTCTTGAGAGAAACAAACTGCACTGTTGTTTGCAGAGTTTTAAGTTCTGGGCTGGGCTAGTGTTCTGCCTGTGTAATTGCCTGATTCTGATTGTTTGCACCTGCTAGCTCTACTAGTATTCCCTGGTAGCTTCCTACTATTTCTTGTGCTTCCTTTTTCCTTTCTGTTTCCTCGGGGGAGCGACACACATACAAGTGGAAACACACTCACTGCAGCTTACAGGCGCACACACATGCTTAGATGGACTAAAAATTGCTTATTCGGGATAAAACGCATGCACACCAGCGCAAACACGCTTACAGGTCTTCCAACAGCCTTATACATGCTTACTCCAGCTTAAATGCGTGCACTCAAGCTCCCACGCGTGCACTCTGCCTTACTCGAGTTTACAGGCGCGCACACATGCCCATACCTGCTCAGCAAGAAATTTTGGTGTTATCCACAGTATACACCTTCCATTTCTTGGCTTTACCTGGCCTACCTGTTGACACACCTCTTTCCAAGATGTCTAACTGACAGCTAACACATGCCACTGTGCTCTAATGAGCTTCACTACTTTCATATATACCCCCTTGTGATGTCACCTATCTCCTACTCTGTTCCTCCCCATATCCTACTCCTACACTCCACTGACTGTGCTCATTTGCTATGTAAAAGTGTGATTCACTATCCTAACACTCATTTACATAGGATTGCCTACTAATGCTTGGTTACATGTCTTAGACTGGGCTTCTCCCCTTAGCAACCCCTACTCGGTGGCCATGTTGTCTTCAGCCTGCTATTGCCTTACATTGTCACTTAACGATTTTCATAAATTTCACGTTTGTGGCTTTTATTGTCTTATTTTATGATTTTTATAGTGCACCCCATTTGCGCGGTGTTGCGCTATGCTTAAACATCAGAAATCGCCGAAAAAAAATTATTTTTGTTTTAATTTTGCATCTGGGAAACTTTCCAATGGCCGTATATTTGGCCACTGGCATGCTTCCTCAACCATATGCAACCTTTATTTGGAGCTGACAAGGCTCCATTGTGCTATTTGCAGAACGGTACTCAGTTGTCAACTGAGTACATTTCTGCAGCTAACACATCTCCTACTTGGACAGGTTTGTGCTTCCTGGATCGCAAATTTACCTCATTTGCATGCCTTTCGGCTGCAAGTGAGGTAATTTGCATATCCCAGCCCTGTCCGTGTAGGAGATGTTTTAGGAGCTCTCTTACACGCCCCTACGGGCTGTTCCTGGATCACTCGTCGGACATGATGGCTGCATGGAGTCTTACTCTACTCATAGACTCCGTGCAAGCCATCATGAATCTGGCCCATAAACTTCACTTTTAAAACTCAGGTCAGATACTTTAGCTTAATTTCTAATAATGGCTTCCGTAATGCCTTTCTGCTGTAATTTCTAAGAAGTGTACTCCTGATGGTATTAAATCAGTTCTACAATCTAATCAATATGCCATTTGTAATCACATTTCTACTCATGTGTGACAATGCAGTTCTGTAATGACCATAATTTTGAAACTATTTTCATAGCAAATTTAAAATCTGTTGTTCTCTTGCTAATATTTAGGTTTTTCATTATTTTGCATGTATACACATCTGTACTGCAAAACCAAATACAGAGAAGAGAAAATGATAAACTCTTGGCTTAGCCTACAAAATTGGTTCAATAGTTACAGCTTCAGGTTAAATATGATCCACTTTTTTTGTTTTCAAAATGATCTTTATTCACAACTCGTCTGGTAGAAATGCAGATTTTTCATTTCTCCTCATTTTTTTAGAAACATATTTATTAAACTTTCTTTACAACAACTCAGAAACTTAGCTATATCCCATATTTTAGTCTTACAATAGACAGCTGACTGACCCCTTTAATTATGAGAACTCAATAATCAACTAAACATTTCAGTCAAGGACATTATTGTGTCTAAATATTTTTTATCCTACCTGATTATTGCTGTTAATGTTTTAGGGATTCAAATTCAGTATTTTACCTGGCTATAGAATTTTATACTATTTTATACCCTGTGAGTGGTGATCTAATTAATTAATGTATGATTCTCACTCCTTTTTTTAAACAGCTTTATTGAACTGAAATAGATAAAACAAACATTATCTTGAGTTATGTACAATTTTGAATATGCTTACTAATGACAGTGAAGAAAAAAACAAACACATTTAAACTATATACAGTGACACTTTCCACAAATACATATTAGCAAATTAAAATTCTTATAAAAACTGATACCTTACTATTAAATTATTTTTTTGACAAATCATAAACTTTCTTCCACATATCATTTACAATAGTATTCCTAGAGGATCTTGCTCTTTTGGTCAATATCTCTAAATTACATACTTCAAAAAGTAGATTTTTGAATTCATTTACTGAGGGAGAAGATTTAGACTTCCAGTTTCTTGTAACCGTTTTCCTGACTACTGATAAAATGGACCAGAGCAGAGGCTGATTAGTTTCTGTAATACAATTAGGAACAGGAGTGTTAAACAAACTAAAGATTTTGAGAGTAAAAAATTATCTGTGAAAATTGCTTGCAAAAAGTGATTAATGTCTTTTAGAAATTATTTAATTCTGTACAATCAAATACCATATGGGCCCAATCAGCATTAACTACATTATTACACCTCCAGCAGTTAACATTTTTCTTATTAAATTTGCTTAAAGAGAATGGGGTTATAAAAGATCTATGCAAATATCTCCATGTGAAAATGTTCCATATTAGCGAAGAAGTGGTTACACTAGCAGATTGTAATATATGTGATTTGTCTTTTTCTGTTGTAGGATGATTATTAATTAAGGAGAAATAATTCCAATAATTATCTGATATATTATCTAGAGCCAGTTTAATTGCCTTATATAAGTGAGATAAAATGTTTTTAGTTGGTGATTTATAATTTATAGACAGCACCATATACTGAATTAATTTAGGAACTGAACTTTTAGTTGATAAAGTCATAGAGTCAAGTTTATTGGATACATATTTTCTACTTTCGTGTAGATCCAACCAGGGTGTTGTGTCAAAATCATGTTCATTCTTCAGTAAGTTAATGGATTTCAGATCATTATTAGATATCATTTATGACCAGAAAATTAATTTTTTTTGTTGAAAAGAATACATTTTCATAAAATCAGAAAAAAATATAGCACCTTGCATGTAGGCTATAGGGAATAAGAGAAATAGCCAATATTTATACAAGTTGAATATATATATAAATAGTTTCTAAATGATCTCAAAAGAAGAATTATATAATTTGTTCTAAAATTCTGAGAAGAATAAGTGTAAAAATAATATGTTAAGATCCAGATAAAGGAGTTATTAAACAACATTAATGTCTGTGTTTTATTATTCTTTATTGCATCACTCAATATTTCTAGAATATTCTTCCATTTAGCAGTGTAGTTAATATCTATAAGAAGAGAAATAAATTTAGCGATTGCAGAAATTGAGTAGATTTCCAAATTAGGCAAAGCTATATGCCCATTTTTCCCAATTTTTCATGTGATAAGATAAGGCTATTCTGGGTCTTATAGGGGACCATAAAAAATTATGTATCATTAAATTTAATTTCTTAATTAAAGAACTAGGAGGGGGTAAAGAGATTGATTGGATAATATAAAGGATTTTAGGTAAAAGATTCATTTTAATAATTAAAAGTTTTTTGTCCATAACAACAGAAAACCAGAAGAATGATATGAAATGCTTTGACAGATTCAGATAGAGTGAAACAAAAAATCAATAACCAGTGCAAAATAATTGTACTGGAAAATGATTATTCACTGTACACCTGGCAAAAGAGAAGAGAGTTTAGTCTGCAATCAGCAGGTGTTGAAAGGCAGGGGTGAGATTTAAGTTGCTATAGCTAGCTGTCTTCAGAATATTTTTTTTAGAAGGAAAAAGACATTCTTGGATCCTGAACAAGCAAATGGGGAAGTGAAATAGTTTATCAGGGAAAAAGTGAACCATCAGATCGAAAGGGTTTCTGCTTCTCTTTCCTCTGACAAGAGCAAAGCCCATAGACTGAACTTGCCAGTAAAACCTTTTCTAGTGTTTGAAAGAAAAATGATCGACTCCTTTTGACAGAAAAAGGAAAAGTGCAGTTAAGAAAAAAACAAGGAGTACCTCGGATTTAAACCAGAGATCAGTGTTGAGTGAGAAGAGGAAGAAGGGGAACAGCAATAATTGGAAAGTAGGAAATAAACACAAAAATATAAAGGGATATTTCTGTAAGCTGCAGTTTGAACAAAGAACCTTGGTTCTGCAAGACCTGGAGGAAAGAAGGAAAGAAAAAGAGATACTGGAATTTTGTAGATAGTTTTAAAATGGTTTGGACTGTAAAGTATCATATTTACCTTGCCATTAATGTTTAGAATGATAATGAAGGAAGTGAAGAAACTGTAAGTAAAAAATTACTTTCTTTTTTTAGTAATATGTGTATAAATTGCATGTAAAAAAACTTTTTTTGTTAGTAATATTTCATAGATTCATTGGTAAGTGCTAGGCTAGCTACCCTTGTGGACTTTTCTAAGCCTGGCCAATTTCTATTTTTGTGGTTGAAATAACCTATCCCATTTTGGTTATAGATTGGCCTTACTCATCCCATGGTCAATAATTATATATTCCTCCTAAAGAGAATAATGGGGATCATACCAAAAATAATAATGTATAGGATAAATAATTTAGGAGCTGCATCTGTCCATTAGTATTGCAAAGGGAAGTACTTGGGTACATTTTCTGTGTCCTTTCCATAGATCTCAGTTGCACTTGGAAAGGCTGAGGGATGAATTTTGTTTTATATGGATGGAGAGTCTGTTCCATAGCAACTGTATCTTCTGCAAAATATATCTGTCTCTTCAAACAGTTCTGTTGATGTTGCAGAAGAGGTTATGATCCCTAGACCAAGTATTTTGATGCCATTTGACTTGCTGATGTGCAGTAAATCCATCAGTAATGGGTCTGAGGATGTCTTGTATGCCAGGCACAGATCACCTCTTAGCAGTCTATTGGCTACTGAGTACAGTGACAGGGCTTTGAGTTGGTCCATGTAGGACATGTAATTTAGGCTCTGTATCCTTTTAGTAAGGTATCTCTGTGGGCATTCCAGATGTTGCATGTGTCTGGATAGATACATACCAAAGGGGGCATAATATTCAATGACTGGCTAAATGAGAGCTGAGTAAAGGGGGGCAATGACATCCATAGATCTTGACACAATAATTTTGTTTATAAACTGTGCACAACAAATTTCTAAAAGTTGAATACAGGTTACATTGTAAAGTAGTTATTTACAGAATGTGAAGGCATTTTAACTATGAGGTGGAAGACTTCAGTGACTGTTTTGCTAATGCTAGAAATAAGTTAAGAATGTAAGTGTTTTTTCTTATCTGTCAAGATAGCTCTGTAAATGTCTGCAGACATGGGTCATAAATTAAGAAATGACTGAACTGTGAACATTGAGATCTATATGAAGAAACATTAAATCAGTACTTAAAGAAGTGACAGGTAACTTAGTGAAAATGCATGAAATCTGTGACATAGAGTTATAACAATGCAAAAATCTATTCATTTAATGAGATCCATCACACTTTTTCTTAAGGCTATAATTAATCAAATTGAGAGTATACAAGCTGCTTTTTACATCAGAGAAGGAAGTTGAGATGAGGCAAGAAAGCATAATATGGGTGCAGTATGGAGCACACCCTCTTACATGCATTGCCAACATGGTTAAACCTAACTTTAAAAGCAAAGCCTGTGAGTACAGCTGTCTGTCGGAGGCATCTCCCCAAACATGGAGGGGTAATTTTCTTTTTAGGAAAATGCACATAATTGTGTGTGCTTGTATTAAGTTAAAAATAGGTGGGGTGGGGTGGGGTTAAAAATAAAATATACATAGCTGTTGTTTTTTTTAATGTATTTTATTGACATGAAAAGTCTGGAAAAATGTGGCACAGTTCCAAACAGAGCCAAGAAGCTGCAATTGCATAAAAGTAGTTCAGCCTACCAAACAGTGATGCAGGCATGTTAAGTTGGAAGGTGAAAACATATTTTAAAAAAACTGTTATGTAGAAAATTTTAAATAATAACTTATCAGAATGCCTGCCTTATCAGTTGTGCCACGGAATGTGAATAACTTTGTAGGGCTGGGTAAGATGCAAAGAGTATTGAATTGTAGGATGAAGTGCATGGTACAGACAGCAATGTTACAGGAGACTCATTTAGATATAAATGAGCATGTGCACTTGGCAAAGAAAGGATTAATCAGGGATGAAGGAAAAGAGGGATAATGATACTGATTGCAAGAAAGGCTTCAATAGTGATACAACAAGAGCAGAAAAACAACAAGGGTAGATTTGTGATAATAAAGTATGAAGGATTAATTGTCATGTATTTATAATCTACCTAAAATAACTTTTAAGATCTTAAGAGAATTATACGAGAGGAAATTAGATTCCAGCAGGGAATATTATTCATGGGTGGGGAATAGAATCTGACATGCAACAGTGAAGATGTGTCAGGGGGACCTAGAGGGAAAAATGTAACAAAATAGGGTAGATTCCTAACTAAATATATGAGAATATTGAGATTGGAAGATGTGAAATTATTAACAGGAACCCAGACAGAATTTACCCATTATTCTCCAAGTTTCAATAACTGGGCAAGATTGGACACAGATTATATTTCACAAAAGCATGAGTATCTAATTGACAATTTTGAAACACATCCAATAATTATTTGACCATGCACCAGTAAAGCCTAAAATAACAATACAGAGTAATCAAGTAAAACTGAGACATTAATGTTTTCCTAATTACCTATTAAAAAGACAGGACTTTAAAAAATGGGCAGTGAAAATGTTTCAAGAGTTGCTAGAGAATGTACAGACTTCTTCAGAAGCCACAGAAGATGAGTGAGGTAAAATGAAAATGAAATTTGAAAATATGCTATAAATGAGAAAGAAAGAGTTGTGGGAAAGATGTAAAATTAATTATTTAGAGAGATTATCAAAGGTTAAAACACAGCTCCTTATTGCAATGTCGGCACCTCACATGCCAAGTGCTAATAAGCCGAAAAAAATAAACGACCGAAAACACAGGAGAAGGGTGACTCTCAAAAAAATCACTCTTCTTCTTAAAACATCTTTTTGCAGAGTTGGTAAGCCCTCCTGCACTCCTACATGCGGGGAAGCAAGCCCCCACAAGCCCCAAACTTAAATATACAAGCTCCAAGAATGCTATACCTCAGAGAAAAGGCAATATTCCAAGAAATGGCATCTCAGACTTAGTATGTGTTCTTCAGGTCCCAACATTTCAAATAGTTACCTAAAACACAGCAGATGAAGGGGAACCATACAGAATAAGACAGGGATTAAAACCAGGAGCGATTGTTGAGTGATAAAGAAAAATAAGGAAGTATCTGGATAATATGCAAAAGTATAGGAGGGTTGCTGTTAAACAAGTATTTTTTTATAACAGCAAAAAACTTTGTATCATAGTTCTATACATAGCCCCCTGGCAACAACATACCCATACTGGAAGACATCCTAGCCTGGATTTCTTCCAATATTAAAAATGAAACTATCATACAAGAGACTTAAATATCAAATGGCTATAACTCAACTACAAACACTCATCCTCAAATATTAATCTTTTCACTTCACCTCCACCAGATCTAACAACGGCAATGATAATGGATTCATTTTAGACTGGATTCTGGTCACAAACCCCAACAAAATATTCTCAGCTGGAACAGTCCCAAACACCCTCAGCGACCATCTCCCAGTCTTTATTAACCGAGCTTCCCCCTCTAGTCAAAGTCAACATCAATATAAACAAACGAGGAATTTGACCTCATTCAACCCTGTAACCTTCAACAATATTCTAAAAACAACAGATTGGCATTTACTACACATCCTCCCTTATGATGAAGCTGTTGATTACTTCAACACTACCTTCATGAACATACTAAATAGCCTTGCATCGCTATGTGTACAGAGGATCAGTAATAACCATACCCCTTAGCTATCCAAGCCTACAGGCCTTCTCATGCATGCCAGAGACAAAATATGGAAGTTAAGGCAAGCACAAGACACCAGAGACCTACTAAAATTCAAACAACTTTGCAACCAGGTAAAAAGCTAGTCAACAAAGATAAAAAACAACATTGCCTAAAACTGCTGTCTAACCACAAGCAGAACCTAAAGACATGATGATTTAACCTAGGTAAAAAAAACACTGCCCTTACTCTGACAAATCTCTAGAAGAAATAGCCTCTGTTTTTAATACTTTATCAACTCCATAGCTGACATCACAGCAAAAATTTTATCAAGCAAATAACTCCACTTGCCACACATCTCCATCTAATTCCCCCATTTGCTCCCCTTCCCCTACTCAAACCCCACATTCACAAAAGCCCAATAGCCACTCCACTTCCAATTTTACTCTAAAGCCCATCTAAATCTCAACTATAAAAAGACTGCTACTAAAGCTAAAACCTTGATCTAACATCCCTGATGAAATATCCACAGAATACCTAAAAATTGCTGCTGACAGCATCACTTACTTCATAAGCAAACTTTTCAGTCATGGAGTCCTATGTTCCCAAAACCTAAAAAAAAATCTTTAATTCTCCTTCTCCATAAAGATGACAATAATACTGACATCACTAACATCTGACCCACTGCAGTTCTTTCTCCTTTCTCCAAAATCTTAGAAAAATACCTCAGTATTCAACTTCTTTACTATCTTCTTGACAACCAAATACTTTCACCTTCACAAAATGACTTCAGACCTGGCCATAGTATTACAGCTGCCCTTGTCTCCTTCATGGATACAGTCAACAGAACCTGTGATGCTGGCAAAATTGTCTCTACCCTTTTCCTTGGCATATCAAAGCCATTCAACACTGTTTCTCACCCTTTACTTGTCACCCAACTTTCTATGATCGGTCTTTATCTCCTCATACTACACTGGTTCTCCAGTTACTTAACTGAAAGACAACAGGCTTTCAGATGGCATAACTCCATCTCTTCTTTCCTCAACACACTTACCAGAATTCCCCAAGGCTCCATATTTGGACCACTCCTATTTAGCATATTCATAAATCATTTCTACTCACCTGTCTCAAGGATCTGTTATTCAATATGCAGACAGCTCTACTATTGTCTTCACTGCTAATTCCATCTCTGATCTATTTCAACTAACTCAGAAGGCCTTCTTCTCCACTGAATCCTGGATGCACAATAACCACCTAGCCCTAAACCTAAATAAAACCAAAATCACACTATTCATCACTAAAGAAACCCCATTAAATAAAACCAAGTTCACCATCTAGTCTCATAGTAAGGCCATAACTGAAGTCATTAACCACACAAAGCTCCTTGGAGTCACTCTCAACAAACACATGAAATTTGACCTGCATATACAAAACAACATTCACAAAACACATCATAAATTTGTAATCCTCTATAGATATAATCACTTCCTAAGCTCTTCCACAAAACTAACCCTAGACACAACTTACCTATTACCTTCATTCTTCTACGGTGCCCCTCTACTTACCAACATCCAACACTCTTCAAAATCCAAATTTGAGACATGCTACAATAAAATTGCCAAATTCACAACTAATTTTAAGTACTCCACCCATCAATGCACTGCTTTTAAGTCATTGAAATGGCTACAACTACAAAACTATCTCTCCTATTTGCAACTAACCACAGCTCACAAAATGCTCTTTAAACCCCTAGATTGTCCTGCCCTGAGTTCTACATTTAGCTACTATCACTCAAACAGGCCCCTTAGATCAGAGGATCAGAAGCTCTTGCAGTTTAACAAACCAAACATCCCACTCGGCCAGCTTCTTTATTCATACTCAATAGCCAAAAATTGGAATGCTCTGCCTCTGTCATATATATATATATATATATATATATATATATATATATATATATATATATATATATATATATATGTGAATCCACTTCAGTAGATTGACTTACCTAAAGACTGAAGACCATAATGTTGAGACGGAAATACCAGAACTGCAGAATACCGAATACTGACATGTTCAAATGTCAGTAGTGTGAAAAGGTAGTGCATTTATTCCTCTGAGGTATAAAAGTACTGAGAACATGGAGATCACTACACAGTGATGATCGGGAAAATCACCCTTGTCCCCACTGTAGTGCAATCTCGGGGTTGGTATATATACGTTGTAGGGGGTGTGGGGTATGCAGGGGGGAGGGCTTTCCCCCTGCAAAGTATTTTTGTAGCTGAGAAGAATGAATGCACTACGTTTTCATGTTACTGACATTTGAACATGTCAGTATTAGGTATTCTGCAGTTCTGGTATTTTTGTTTTGGCATTATGGTCTTTGGTCTTTAGATAAGTTGATCTACTGAAGTAGATCCATATATTTATATATATATATATATATATATATATATATATATATATATATATATATATATATATATATATATATATATATATATATTCATTCAGCTTGAGGATAGGTGGTTGTGAAGAGAGGTTTTGAAAGAGGTAGGACTTTAAGTTCTTGCAATTGACAGAGGCAGAGCATATGCTGCCTTTCATTTGATATTCCCATTCAGTGCCTTTGTGCCACAGTATTGAGCTGTTTCTTCTCAGAGAATAGTTCTTCCCTCTTCATGGAAGACTTGTGAGTGTGATGCATCACATCAGGGCAAATTATGAAGGAAAAGGCATCATATCATAGTCAGAGAAGATATTTTAACTACAAAGGAATGAGAGCTTGAATAGGTAAATACAGTATTTTTTAGGAAGGTTAGTAGTGCAATAAGGCTATCAAAGATGCATTGTGCACCACACCATGCTCCCATGCATGCTGCTGCTGCTATAGGTACTGCCAATGTAGAATTGCACACAGCTGCAGAAACCTCAATTTTTACTCTTAAATCTCAACTGGAGGGTGCCCTGGTTGCAGATGAAAGCCACTCCCACAACCAAAGAAGAACTAACATTAGCCACTTGACTCATCCTCTTACCTGTCTCCTCCACGATCCAAGTCTGCTATTTGAATCTAGGTCTACTGGGAGACACTAAGGGCTCTTTCTCTAGTACAGAGCTAGGCAAGTGGGGAATTTTTTGGGGGGGAGAATGAATAGGAGTGGACAACTGGAAAAAATGTACAGTGTGTCCATGTATTACAATTCATAATTTATGAGTAAGAAGAGGCTACTGGGAAATTATATTCTGTACACTAAGGATTCACTGGATAGTTTAGAGAAATTTGATATGAAGGGAAAAAACATATAGATGTAGTCCTAGATAAGGGCTGTAATTTAGCGATATACTGGTGAAGACAAATGAATGCTGTGAAAGGAGAAGGCAACCCTAAATGAGAAATATCAACTTATGATACTGAATACATTTGGTGAAAAAAATCTAATGTCTCAGTGGAGAGTGGTGGCTTGAGAAGCAGGCAGGAAAAAATGCAAAATTGCTTAAAGGGAGAAGTGGTTATGAACCTCTTGTGCACTTCTGAAATTAAAATAGTTCACAGAAGACATATCCACCCCCACACCATTACTCAGAAGGAGAATTCAAACTAACTGCGCGTTGCTCAACTTCATGAAAATTCAAGCCTAATGCTTACTCTATAAAGCTGTAATAAGTCAAGCACTTATGGAGAGTACTTTTTAGAAAATGGGAGAGTTGATGTAAGCAAATTTGCCTTTAGGTTGCTGATACTGTCTGTGATCTTCTTCCTAGGGTTGTGGAAATTCTGAAAAAAAATCTATTACAATTATTGAAAGCTATCCAACTGAATGACCACTCTCTGAGGAAGGTATAGCTAGGTAGACAAAACTGTCAAAAGGCTAAACGATCTCAAAGAATACACATCATATCTTGCACTTCTTCGTTTGACTGGCTTGACTATGTGCATGATTATTTTGTACATATATGATGGAGTATTCAGAATTAAAGTGCCGTTATTTTGCACTGGTTATTGATTTTTTTGTTTCACTCTATCTGAATCTGTCAAAGTGTTTCATATCATTCTTCTGGTTTTCCGTTGTCATGTTTTAAATGTGTTGCACTGACCAATATTAGCAGTCCAGCATTGTTTGGGATTTTTGAATAAAAAGTCTCAATTTCAATTCCAGTTCTCATTTTTTTGTAATGTTTCTCAAAAGCCTGAAGATCTCATTCTCATAAATAATTTCCCAGTACTTCATTTTCCTTGCACCAATTAATTCTTCATCTATGATTCTTTGCTATTCAGCTTGAAAGGTCTATAGTACAACCAACAAATGTTATTTCATGAAAACTGGCCAGAAAATTGGAAACTCTAGATGCAGATATTTGAACTGTATCACTGTGACTGGCTTTGCTGAAAAGCTAGAGAAAATACAGGATTTGTTCCTGATTTCAACAACAAACTTGTAGAGCACAAGCTTTTTGAAGTTAGCCTATCAAAAGGAACATATCTTCTCAAAGCCATTAGGTAGATAATGCATCTTGGTTTAATAGCTGCTTATTGATGGGTAACCAAATTACTATCAAAAGTAGTCCTTCTGCACCCTCCTGTGGATTTTAGTCCCTGCAACTTCTATGCAGTAACTCTGAGAGTGTGCTATCACAGAGGAAACTGGACAGTCCATTCCCTCTAAAGATAATAATATTTACATAGCTCGTTCTTTTTTTGTGATAGCACTCAACCTAAGACTCAGTAAGTCATAGCAGTGGATTAAAGCAATAAAAGGGTCCGTTGCCATGGATATGAACTTTCCCACTATCTCTGCTACTGGCTTAGTGGATATGGGCATCCTGAGGCAATGTAGAAATTTCCTCATGTTTGCTGACAACCAGTTAATTCTCAAACAAATTGATATGGTATGTAAGAGATGTTACTGGATACAATGTTACTGGAAGCAAAGCTCTCACATAAAATCACTCCTAATGTCAATAATGTTGTCAGTAGTACACATGCTGCACCCATCACACATAATACAAAGTGGACATATAGACCCACATATACAGAGGCACTTAAATGTAACCTTCCTAAACTCCAAAGACCTCCTAGACAAAGTATATATAACAAATACCCTCAGCAGCCCCAAATGCATTTTTTAAAACAATACTCACATCAACACATACAGCCAAATCTCATGGAGCTTCTACTTCTAATCCCATAAGGCAAGCCACCACACGATCCAACATTCTGGTTATAGGGGACTCCATTGTGAGACACGCTGATGTCCCTCTCACCAGGCAGAGTTAGGAGAAAGTCACAGTCAGTTGCTTATCAGGGGCTAGAATCCACCACATTATGCATGCACTCAGGTCAATGGAACACAAGTACCAGTATGACTCAGTCATAGTCCATGTGGGTGTAAATGACCTGATACGTACATCTCTAGACTACATGAAGACAGACATCATGGAGTTCTTGGAATATGTGTCCCAGACTGGTATGAGCTTATCAGTGAGCAGCATTTTACCTTCTCCAAGGATGATGCCACAATATGAAGAAAAGATGACTCACTTTAATAATTGACTTAGTTTCTGGTGTCATTCTAATGGGGTGTGTGATGACTCACCACTGGACCAGTAATCAGGGAGCCTCAATCCTCACCACTGGCAACAGTGGGGGACGTTCACTGGGAGGATAATAGGTACACACACATTATTTAAAGATGCAGCTCTCTGCATCAAGTGCAATTTCTCTTAAGAGCACACAGAGACTACAGTCAGTCCTGGGATGGTTTCTCCATCTTTCTCCAGATCCCCAATAAGACTTCCCACTGGCACAGCTACAGAGTTGAGATCTTAGCTGAGTGACCAAGCCAAGACCTCCAGCACTCTCTCTGTCCAACCAGTGCTTTGTGTCCCTGCCCAAATAGCTGACACACACACACACACACACACACACACACACACACACACACACACACACACACACACACACACACACACACATACACACACACACACACACACACACACACACACACACACACACACCTGGGAAAGGCTGGCACACGTTTACTAGGTATGCCCCTTTCTGTCCAGACTATAAGGCAGTTACCACTGCCACCAGTCACTCCTTATCAGAAGGGTGTCCAGTTTTACTGTGTGATATTAATATTAATACAAATGGTAGTTTGACCAAGAGCAAGGCTATTAGGACTGGCCCACACAGTGTCACCAAGTATGCTAGTACTCTCAAAACTTAAATAATAAAATAACACAAAAATACTCAGTATATATATTAGCAGTGACATCAGAGTTCAAAACCATAAGAAATATTTAAAATAACATTGCAGTACAGGCTCAGACAAATAAAGAAAAACAAAATCTAAACTAAGCTTCACTATATTCCTGACTGTATCTAAGAGAGTTCCTATACCCTACAAAATTGGAGCAAGATGGGTGTGACTGGTTCTTCTTGTTGTCAGGCCCAAAACAGAATGCAGAATGCTCTGTCTCACTAAGAGACTTCATGAAATAATATCTAAAATATTGCTGCTGAGCTAGCTTGTAAAATGACATCATTTCTGGTCATCTGACTGCTAGTTCCCAGACAAAACATCCACTGCTGAAAGCTGCCAGTATTTAGTATCTGCCTGTAAAAATACCTAGACAAGGGCTTATGCTCAGATCTTTGGCAGGTGCTGGAAGTCATAAAACAATTGCATTCCTTCATGCTTCTAAAGTAGCAATTAGTTCTTCCCAAAGACAATACAGACAGCTTCCTAGTACAGACTTTGTGTCTCTGGCTGCACTGAAACATCTTTATGGCCTAGCCTATAAAGTGATTGAATTTCAGATATTTTTCTAAAGTTTGCTGGACTGAGGTTAACCCTCCAGTTTCCTCTGTTAAAACAGATACATTTAAACAGTTACAATAGTGCATGCACATTTCTGTTCTCTTGAAGAATCATTCACCACATCTGCCTTGCTCTAAGTAAGTTATTAGGGTATAGTAACTCTCTTAGATACAGTCAGGAATATAGTGAAGCTTAGTTTAGATTTTATTTTTCTTTATTTATTTGAGACTGTACTGCAATGTTATTTTAAATATTCTTGTGGTTTTGAACTCTGATGTCACTCTGAATATATATACTGAGTATTTTCTTGTTCTTTTATTATTTATTATTAAATATATTTAACCTTTCATTGTGGCTGATCTGTGTAGAGATATTTACGTTTTGAGAGTACTTGCTATTCATTTGGTGACACTGTGTGGGCCACTCCTTATAGCCTTGCTCTTGGTCAAACTACCATTTGAAAAAGTATTAGTATTACACAGTAAAATTGGACACCCTTTGTTAAGGGCCCTAAAGTAGCTGATAAGGAGTGACTGGTGGCAGTGGTAACTATCTTATAGTGTAGGCAGAAGGGGGCATATCTAGTAAATCTGTACCAGCCTTTCTCAGGTGTGTGTGTGTGTGTGTGTGTGTGTGTGTGTGTGTGTGTGTGTGTGTGTGTGTGTGTGTGTGTGTGTGTGTGTGTGTCTGTGTGTTTGTGTGTGTAAATCAAACCTCAAACAGTGTATGTGTCAGCTATTTGGGCAGGGACACAAAGCACTGGTTGAACAGAGAGGGTGCTGGAGATCTTGGCTTAGTCATTCTACTGAGATCTCAGGTCTATAGCTGTACCAGAGAGGACTCTGATTGGGGATCTGGAGAAAGAGGTAGAAACCAGTCCAGGACTGACTGTGGTCTCTGCTCTTAAGGGAAATTGCACTTGATGCAGAGAGATGTATCTGGAAATACTGTGTGTGTACCTGTTATCCTCCCAGTGAATGTTCCCCACTGTTGCCAGTGGTGAAGATTGAGGCTCCTTGATTACTGGTCCAAGGTATAAGTCTCCTCTAAGACCCAGGAAACCCATACCACATATCTATTGGAAACACTCACCATCTAACCCAATACCATATCTATGGGCAATGTTAATTACCCCACTATTACCTGGAATCCTATACCACAACAAATGTACAGGCACAGAGATTCCTGGATTTTGTAAACACAAACTCCCTGGACCAGATTGTCAGTACACCAACAGGGATGTAACCATGCTGGATATGTTCTAACTAATATGGGAGAGTGCTGCACATCTCCTAGTTTAATGTCTTCCTTGATAATGTCAGACCACAAAATGGTCTCCTTTGAAATAAAAATAAAACTGGAATCCCCAGCTAACCCTAGAATATTCATGGACTACTTTAAGACTAACTTCATGCTATTAAACGATAACCTGGCAAAATTGTAAGCCCCCATAAACCCTGATAACACTGCTGCCTGCGCAGAACTGTTCACAGAAACCCTATATGAGCATGTTAATAGCTGCATAGAGGCAGCTGTAACCACCAGGAAGAAGTACAGAACTAACTCAAAATAAAGAAAAACGAGCCACTTTGGTGGAATTACAAAATTAATAGGCTGTATAACAGAAGGAAGATAATCATGGCAAAAAATTGGAGGATCAGCACCCAGCAGGATAAAAGCACTCTCATCAAACTAAACAGACAACTTAAAGGACATACACAGTCTACTAAAGCCAGTTTTGAGGTAAATTTGGCCTCCAAGTCCAAGGAAAACCACAAGGCATTATTTAGCGGCTTGCAATGTCAAAGGCAATACACAATTGTGTGCAGAGCTCATTATAAATGGAGCAACCTATAACGAGGCAGAAGATATAGCAAACATACTGCCCGACAAATTCAGCTCCAACCTTATCCCTCCCTCCCCCTAAACCTTCCCTCAGGAAATATCATCAAATATACCCCCCCTCCATCACTAGGGAACATATCCTTAATGCTCTCTCTAAGGCGAAGAACACTGCATCAGTGGGCCCAGACAACATCCCAGTTTGCCTTCTAAATAGCATGAAACATGATTTATCAGGACATCTTGAATTGCTACTTAACTGTAACCTCCATATAGGCTTCATGCCTTATGAATGGAGAACAGCAACAGTCATGCCTCTGCACAAAGTGGGCCATATACAGACCCTGGAAACTATAGACCCATAAGTCTCACTAGGCTCATATGCAAAGCCATGGAAATAATTATCATGGAAATTATCAATAATGACATAGTCCCAGTTTGGTTTTGTCAAGGGCAGGTCTTGCCTATTCAATCTGGTGGACTTATTTGAGAAGGTTACCAAAGCAATGGATGTGGGCAAAATGGTTCACATTGCCTACTTTGACCTGGCCAAGGCATTTGACACAATACCACACTCAGACATTACTGACAAACTCAGGAGGTTAGGTACAAACCCTTATGTCACTGAGTGGATAGCCAACTGGCTTACAAACAGGACCCAGGAAGTTAGAATTGGGGAGTCCACCTCTACAAAGAGGCCAGTCAAAAGTGGAGTTCCTTGGGGATTGGTCCTGGGATTGCTCCTTTTGGCATTTACTTCTCTGAAGTCAAGGCCAGTTTCAATGACCTCTGGCTGACTAAATTTGCAGATGATTGCAAATTAGGAGATGCCATTAAATCACACACTGACACAAATGTTCTGCAGGAAGGGCTGACACAGACATAAAACTGGTGTCAGACCCATGGAATAAAATTAAATGCCAAGAAATGCATAATAGTATCTTTTGGGAAGTCATCCACCCCTGGTAATTATCATATTGACAACACACCCCTTAGAACTGACCAAGCAGTCAAGGACTTACGGATACACATAGACAGTAATCTAGCTTTGACCATCATGTGTCTACAGTAGTGAGGAAGCATTCTATGTTGCACAATGTACAAACAAAGGTATGGCATTTAGGTCCAAGAAAGTCATTGTTCCACTGTATTTGGCAGTCATCAGATCTATCATTGAGTACAGTGCCCCCTTTAGTATGTACCTAACCAGGCATATCCAACAAATGGAGTGCCTGCAGAGGTTCCTCACTAAAAGAATACAAGGTGTAAGTAGCATATCCTATGCAGACCACCTCAAGGCCCTATCCCTGTATTCTGTCTCCTACAGGCTGTTGAGGGGGGGTTCATATTACGTTATCGGAAGATAAGATAATCAAACGGCCGAAATATCGAAATGGCTGCATTTCAAAACTTTTATTGTGGGGGGCTGCACCTCCCCACCCCCCACTAAATATATATTCCAACTCTGAGATTGCACTACAGTGAGGAAAGGGCAAATATCCCAATCTTCACTGTACTGCGATCCCACAATGTGAAGTTCGAAATGCGGCCATTTTGATGTTTTGGTCGTTCGATTATGTTATCTTTCGATAATGTAATAGGAACCCGTTGAGGGGATATCTATGCCTAGCATACAGGGCATTGTCAGATCCCACTCTGGTGGATCTCCTGCATATCTGCAAAACAAACAGCATCAGAATTACCTATTCTAAAGACTTAAACCTTGCCTGTGATACAAATAGGACCTGCTGGACAGACAGGTGTGTATCCAAGAGACTACCCAGTCTGTGGAACAGGCTCCTTATCCATGTGAAGCAGAGTTCATCCCTAACCCAATTCAAATGTAACTTGGACAATGGAATGGAGAACAGGAAATTCATCTCTGGTTTGATACTTATGTCTCTAATGACAGTCAGCCTGTAAATCATTCATCTCCCAGACCCCTGCTTGTAAATGTTTCATCTCCCAAGCCCCTGCTTACACTTATCAAGTGTACCAGAACTTGTCTTAGATTTGGGATGCATGGCTAGGCTTAAAATGGCCCTTGAGGTTATTAGCCTAGCAAACACCTATGAACCTATGAGTGAGACACTCAATGAGACAATCTTGATGGAGTCTCTTGATAAGGTGTTCCATGATAAAATGGACTGCTCCCAAAACAGAGTATGCAGATTTTGCTTCTTATCACAGATGAGGAAGATTTTAAAATTTTAACACTTAACTGTAAGAAGAACAAGACAAACAACATTTCTGTCTTGAAAGACAAGATTCAAGCTTATTATGAGCCAGTGAAGAATATATTATACACAATGCATTTGTTTTTCATGACTTCAGGAGATGATGGATGTGCATATTGTTGACATAAAGCAGAAAGCAGAAGCCTACAATTTTTATAACTTGCCTGATTCACTAGTAAGAGACTGATTTTTTTTAAATGGAATCTAAAATGATTAAGTGACAGGCAGACTGTTAAGTGAAGCTGACTTGAGTCTTGACAGGATGCTAAATGTATATAGATCAAGTGATCCTTAAAAGTATGATTGGGCAAATGGAAGGGTATAAAATAAAGGCAGTGGTGACTGGTGACTTCAAATTAAAGGGGGGCTGCAGGAGACAGCTGAATGGGTGGGGCCAATGAGAAGGGGTGTGGCCAACTAGAAAGGTGTGGAGCTATGCTCAAAACCACAAGAACTGGAACTTTAATTAAATACACTGCCCTGGGCGCCAAACCATCATTATGAGAGTCCAATCAGGACAAAATGAAGTGTAGAAGAAAAAAATATTTCAATGCACTGGCTACACGACAGCTTAATTAATATCTAGATGGAAACAAAAAGGTTGTGAGGCATGAAAAAATAAATTACTTTTTAAATACATTACTGGAATACCAGTCAAAATCAAATATTAAAAAAACAAGCTTCTCCTTGCACTACAGTTCTAATTATAATTTATATTCAGCTTTACAAAAGTACCAAGTAGCATGCTGAAAGTAACAATCTCTGTGAGCACTTGTAAAAATGTTTCTTATCCAAAAAAGACCTGCTGCTTGACAACAACTATCTACTTGTTTCATGGGGAAAACATGATCAAAGTAAAAAATGAACAGCAAACAAGAAACAGGCTCAAGATAAATTGCTTAAAGGATTACTGCACAGGTTATGGACCACACATGATAGACTGACATTCTGTTTAGTTTATGGGTAAAGCCTGTAAAGATGACTGCAAATCTCCTACAAATGTAATGAGCTTCTGAAAATACTGTAATCCTGTCCTTTATTACAAATACTGTCATATGCATTTTAATACCTAAGGCTTATACATTATCTAGTTATGTAAATATTCTCTGCATGGCAACAACAAAAAGGCTTTCCATGTTGGGAATTATTTAACAGTATGCTTATTAAAAGTTACTTGCATCTTGCAATCTCAGACAAGCTTACCTGATGGTCGTTAAAGCATTGCTACTTTAACACAGAGCAACAGGGCACTGTGACAGTATGCATTTTCTGAATAATAAGAAGCATAAATCAACAGTATAAAAATATGACAGAAAACCAGAACATTCTGCAAAATCAAGGACAGATGAAAAGCCACTGTCGTACTTGTGTACACCTTGGATGGGGGAATACTCTGCACACTTACACTGCATAACTGCTCCTTGCCTTGCTTGGACACATTCAGAGCCACTGCATGGGAGAGTGGGGTGCAACAAGTATGTCACAATTTGAAATGTCTCTGGTTGACGGTGATGGCTCTGACACTCATACCTCTCAACCTCAGAGCAAGAAATTTGGACAAAGCCATACATAGAAGTGGGACAAAGGACAAAAATAAGGACAATTTTTAAATATTGCTCTTATAAACTTAGAAAGATAATAGAATAGTAGTAGGTCTTGCATTAGTATGAATTTTCTGAGGGGTACGAAATCTGAAAGTCAAATGTCTGTCATTATTTTCTAACGTCAGTCTCTAATGATTTGCCAGTAATTTGCCAGGAAACCACAATTTTATGAAAAACGGACCAAATGTGATGCAAAAATATAAAATTGCCACACAATACAGCTGAGAACCTGTCAAAGAAGGGACACTTTTTTAATATTAGTATGTTAACTTGAGCAGCTGACAAAATAAGAGAATCTACATGCATTTCTGAAATAAATGTAATCTATAACTCTGATCATTACAGTTATTTATAATTGTAAACCCTCCACGTTTTCTTCCAAAATTGCCATTTTGTGGAGGGATTATCAGGGAGAGAGCAACATTTTGAACCAAAATTGGGGAAAGTTGAGAGGTTTGGATATTCCTAATTCTATAAAATGATTTGCACATACCTCTCAACCTCTTAATGCAGGAAATCTGGACAAGGCCAAATATATTGGGGGAACATATAAACAGTCTAAAAATTGCTCTTGTATAAATTTAAGACACTTGATAGAATAACAGATCTTGCTTTAGCATGCATTTTTCTGAAGGTTATGAAGTCTGAAACTCAATGTCTGACATTATTTAGTGACTTAATTCGTAAATGATTTGCCAGAAAACCACAAATTTTATGAGGAACAAACCAAAAATAAGAAGCAAAAATCTATTCATTCTGCAAAAATCTGGACAGTTGAGAGGTATAGTTTAGCCAGGGCTGTCTTTGAGTTTCCTGCCCTTCCCCCCTCAAGAAATCATGGTCGAATAGAGCCTCCCCCTGCAGCCATTCCAATGTCCCACTCCTTGGTTATTTCGCCCCATTTACCATAAACACTGTAATGTGCATACTGCTTTACTTCTGTGATGATTTGGATTTCATTTGAAAGTTTTATTTTGCATTTTACAGCACAAACACTAATAGACATCTGGTAAACAAAGCAATGCAGTCTCACAGTGAAAATAGACTTAGCATTAAAACTCTCTGCCCTTGAAACTCACATTCATTGAAATAGCATTGAAACCCACATTCAAAGACAATACATTTTGCCAGTGGCAGATAACGATTAACTTTGGGCTGTTTTCAAATCATAGGCCCCTAGCACACGAAACATGCATGTGCTCTTTGATAGACCTTCCTGATTGTATTAAATTATATTCCTTGTACAATACAGTACAGTTGTTAGAAGGCATTTTAAATGTATTGTTTTGAACATTTTTCCAGTAAACAATGAAACAAAATGCATGCAGCAATAATGACAAAACTGCCCAATTCAGAAAATTTCCATCATAAAAGTCTATTCAAATTTCTACAGTCCACCAGTATCAGTAAATATGCACAATCTGTGAAGAAGTAAAAGTCATCTATATAATTCCACATTAAAGAGATCTGTAACTAATGAAGAGGTTGCTGCTAGCAAACAACTTTATATTTCATTGTTTCATCTACAAATAAAGTGCCTGCTGCCCTTGAGGAATAAATTGCCTATATTGCATTAAAAAATGATAAGCTAGTAATACTGGAATAGGGAATGGATGTCAAACTGATAACAGGGTCATAGTTACTAGGTATCCTCACCAAAAAGTACTGCAGCATCCACCCCCTTTACAACACAGTACAGTATCAGCAAGGCATCTTCATACTGTGGAAGTAGAGCCCACAGCCTTCTGCATCAAAAACAAGTACACTACTGGTTGTGTTATTAACAATGCAAGCAGACTCAGCATAAGAAGCACTAAACTTCTGTTCCCCCGGCAGCTATCAGCTCCTTGTAAAATCTATTCGACACTCAGCTGTATCTGAAATCTGGAAAATGCCAAAATTTATTGGGGGGGGGGCAAAAACCAGGGACACATTTTAAACATTGCTTGTATAATGTTGGAAAGTTGCTAGAATAAAATGCTGTGATGCCACCATACATTTCACTGCCAAAACTTGAACCCAGGACCCTGTGCATAACAGAGCAACATACTGCTATGCCAAATCAGTTGTTTTGTACAAAAGAGGAAGACTGAAACTTAAATGGCTACCATTTAGTGAATTCAGTTCTCACTATAGCTGTCAACCTCCTAGCACAAAATGCTTGAACAAAGCCAATAATGGGGGGATACAGCCCCCAAACATATTCAGTGAATTCAGTTCTCACCATAGCTCTCAACCTTAGCACAACAAACTTGGACAAAGCCAATAATGGGAGAATACAGTCCCAAAAATAGGGACAAATTTCAAATATCCATCTTATAAACTTAGAAAATTACTAGAATAAAAGGTTTTGTGTTACCATGTACTTTCTGAAGAATATGAAGTCTGAAATTCAAATGCCTGTCATTTTTATTTACTTAACATTTGTTAACTAGGAAAGTCTGACTTACAACAAAAGCCAATTTTCACCAGAGGCCCAGGGAGAAACAGTCCAGGCACATGTCTTTGTAAGATGGGAGGACACCAGAGCACCTAAAGGAAACTCACACAAACACAGGGAGGACATGCAGACTCCACACAGAAGGCACCCCAGCCAAGAATCAAACCAGAGAACCTGTAGCTGTCAGGCAACAATGCCACCACTGCACCATCAACTATGTAAGACAGCAAAAACACAGAAACCACAGATTTTATGAGGAACAGAACATAACAAATATGAGTAAAAAATCTGCAAATTTGTAACAAATGGTGGTGGGTAGAGAGTTCAGGCTGTTGTTACTTGCACCCAAGGTACAGGGTTCAAGCCTAACTACCCACCACCATGTATCCTGAGTTCTCTGTATTCATCACACACAATCATTAGATAATATGCACACATTCAGTCATTAAGCATTTATCTAAAGAATGCTGAATGTGCTTTCTAAAAAGTGCATTCTGCTTTTAGGTTTACTTATTTAAATGTAAGTTTGATGCAGTCTTTTCATAATTGTATTAGTTAGGAACAGGAACTGTATCTCAAGTAATGTTTCATTTCCTGCTTAAAAACAGCAGTAATTACTTAACTTATCAGAAAAGCAACAATGTGCCATTTGATTACAAGGCATGCTCGACTTTATCTATTAGAGTTTGCCAGATTGAGATTAGACAGTTTGCTCACATACTTATTTAAGATATGTTGGGCAAAGTATTATCTTAAATATGTTCACAAAACAATACTGACACTTTTGAATTTGGAATGCAGCAAACCTTCATATTGGGGCCCACAGGAGAGTACTGCTGGCAGCCCTGTGATGTACACACATGCCATATCTATTGTCTGATTAAAAAGCATGTTAAAGCAACTGCTGTGAACATTTTACAGTGCAGATCGCAAGAAATGGACTGCAGTAAGTTTTAGCAGAGGCAGTAATAGAAAATCCACTCTCTGAATTTACAAATACTTTGCATATTTTAAATAATCATATATTCCCTGCAGCATTGTGAATGGATTTCCATTTAAGGCACTAGTAGTTGTGCTTGGAAATAGATCTAACTCACCAGAGAGCAACAGTTTCTGAAAAGGATTTAACTTAAAGAAACAGCTCAAGGTTGGGATAGAAGTTGGAGCAGGAATGAACAGTGAAAGAACCTAGACAGTAGATATAAGGGCTGCTTAGGCAGTTTAGAAGTCAGAAAGTTTGTGACCATCCAAAGCAGAAAAAAATGTTTCCCAAAGGCAAAGATTAGCATTGACCTGGATGCTTCTATCAAGTTATGCACTAGTTGGTTTATGCTTGCATTGTTATTAAGTTGGAGCATCACAAAAGACAGACACAAGGTGATATTCATAGTCCCAAGGTTTGCACTTGCATAGTGGCTATCCTTTGTGGAAGACAGCCAGCATGCCTATATGCAAGTTCAGGTATTCCCTGCTTATTTATGCTGAAAAAATAAATGCAAAGGTGTTGTAAAAACATGCCTACTTGTAGCAGTTAATGTTTAAGTATATGCAAATGTACTATATAAAAATGTTAGTGCTCGTATGTGTTTGGATATTGTGAATGGCTATGGCTATGCACAAGCACACTATAAGAGGTTAAGGTAGAACAGCTTTTATTATTAAGTTTTAAAAATATAAACGGGTTTTATATATTTTATGGAGGGGTATCCTAACACACACACGCACACACACACACACACACACACACACACACACACACACACACACACACACACACACACACACACACACACACACACACACACACACACACACACACACACACACACACACACACACACACACACACACACACACACACACACTGAAAACAGTTTTCATTCAGTTCCCTACTTGAAACAAGTCCATCTGCAGCTCAATGATGTCTAGTTCCTGAAATGAGTCCATCTGCAACATAAGCTAGTTCCTGTAACAGTCTCTCATAGCTAAATGTCTTCCTGGGGAAGGTTTCCCCATGAGAGCAGGCTCCAGCCTGCGGACATTGCAGTCCGGACGTCTTCTGTTCTGTGCGGTCTTCACCGCATAGACTTCTAGGCTGCAGGGCAGAGATGGCCTTTCCTCCTATCCGGACTGCTGACAAAGCAGTCTGGAGTTCCCAATCAATCTGTGCAATCACGCATGCATGGAGTTCTGGGACAGAGATGGCCTTTCCTCCTATCTGGACTGTTGACAAAGCAGTCTGGAGTTCCCAGTCTGTGCAATCATGCATGCACTGGAGTTCTGGGACTCAAGAAATATTTATTTTTTGTTCCTTTTTTTCGAATTTTTTTTTTTATTTTGTTTTTTGTCTTTTCACAGCTGGGGGGGGGGCTGCAGTCCTGCAGTCCTATAGCATGAGCCACCCCTGAATAAAGGTGGTAAATGGAAATGAGAGAAATGAAACAGAAAAATATTAAAATAGTACAAATAAAATAGAAATTTCATATGACCACATATTATGCAAGATAGCTTCTGCTAAAAAATGAACAGGCAGAAAACACACTCTGTGAAGGCAATATGGCTGCAGGCAATGCAAAGCATACTGTAAAGGAATTGGCTGAATGTATCACTTATTTGAAATCTGTAATCATTTTGTCCATATTTGTAAAATTCCAAATAAACTGTTGTGGCAAAACTAGTATATATTAAAAACAATGAACAAAATAAAGCAGAATTATTTGTGAGCATTGTTAAGACCAGTACAAAGAGTAAGCAACAGAGGATAACTGATAGGCAATCTGATGTTTAAAGGTATGAGGGTTGCATTTCAACTTGTTACTGTTACAGACTGCAATGCATTCTCTGAACCTATGTTTAAGGTATTGCATTCTGTCAAATGGAGAGAAGTATTCATTCACTTTTCTGACATATCCTGAGGATGTACTGAAAACCATGGGACAGATTTCTCTTTACTATGATTATAAATGCATAACATTCAGACTGTTATTTCAAGAAGGGTTCTTGGAGAAATACTCTAAGCAACCAAAATATTGGGTCATAATGCTTGTTTGGCACATGGTTTGATTAAAATTATTCATACTGTGTAATTAAAGAGTGATTCACTTACTATTACAATTATCAGCAGAACTAAAACTAATGATGGGAGCAATAAATCTGGTAATACTGAAAATGCATTTAATAAAATCATAACTGTTTTGCTAGATGCCCAATAGCCTATGGAAACTCACACAGTTGTGCAGTACTCTGTGACAATATACTTAGAAAAATGGTTAAGCCACGGTTAAAAATTCCAACATGAGTAATGGGTTCAGTATTGATTCTGGTATAAATGGTATTATCAGTGGAAACTCATTACTGAGAGTTAAGAAATATATTTTTTCAATCAGCTGAATGTGCACATCATGATGATAATAATATTTTGAAGAGTTACATTGACTTGTTGGGTGTCTTAGGTCATCTGCAATAAGAATATGATATTATTAAGATCTCTTCCAAAGTTACCATACCATTTGTGCATGTTCCAAGACACATTGCACTGCACAAAGGGAGTTAAAGTGCATGAAATTAGTGTGTTTCATCATCAAGCAAGCTAATTCATCTAAAGTGATATATAACATAGCAACTTGTGAAGCAGGAAAATGTATCCATTTGCATACATCCTCAAAATTGAAATGAATGTGTCTAAAAGGACCATTATCCCCATCAAATGATTGTGGTACTAGCTACTATACCTATTGCTACGTTGAATGCTAATCTATCCAGCTCATACTCCTTGCTTGTAACCGATAGCAAAAATAACACAAAAGAGTTGTTGCAAGACTACCAACATAAACAAAAGATGTATTATGGCAGATCATCCAAGAACATTGCTGTTTAGCAAAAAGGGGAAAAATATTAATCAATGCTAAATAATGTTCTAGTATTGTGATCAAAAGCACAGACTGGGATTCAGAAAGGCTTTCTATGATGGAAAAGCCTTAGCAAGGCCATTTTCTCTCTTGCAGTAAGACTTTTCAATTCATAGACTACCCTACCACTCAGATTTTCTACCAGTGAAAGGCCTCAGCACAGAGGGTAATCACTTGGGTAGAGTTGCTTTGTAATACAAGCCAGGGGAGTGGCTAATACTAATTAGCCATGTGGTTTCCCCTGGAAATACCAGAGTTTCCCATTTTTTCAATATTTCACTAACAACAAATGCCATTAAAGTCTGTAGGGCAGTATAAAATTTGCCTGTTTGAGGAAAACGTGAACACCACCAAAAGATGGCAGTAAGCAATTCACTCTTATGAAAACAATTGCTTTGCAGGTAAATTCCGCAAAGACATGCAGGTGGTGCTGTTAGCATATGCATGTATGCATGTATGTGTATATAAGTGTGTGTGTGTGTGTGTGTGTGTGTGTGTGTGTGTGTGTGTGTGTGTGTGTGTGTGTGTGTGTGTGTGTGTGTGTGTGTGTGTGTGTGAGTTCATGAATAAGTTGTGCATTTGTGTGTTGAAGCATGTGTGTGGGTAAATGGGTGAATATTTCCATGACTATGATCAGCTGTGGGGGTGCTTGTTTATTGAAAGGTGGTTGGGTGATGAAACTGTGTGAATGTTTGTGTGTGTGTGTGTGTGTGTGTGTGTGTGTGTGTGTGTGTGTGTGTGTGTGCGCTTGCATGCATGCGTGTGCTTATGTGGGTGTGTGTTCATGCATGAGTTGTGTGTATATGTGTTAGAGCATGCGTGAATGAGTGAATATTTCCATGACTGTGACCAACAGTGGGGGGAATTGTTTGTTGATAGGTGGCTGCATGTGTGCGTGCGTGTGTGTGTGTGTGTGTGTGTGTGTGTGTGTGTGTGTGTGTGTGTGTGTGTGTGTGTGTGTGTGTGTGTGTGTGTGTGCGCGCATATCCATGTGAGTGTGGGGAGCCTTTGCCAGAACAATTCATGAACCACTAAGGAGAATACCACTGCTGTCAAGCCTGACAGTGCTAGTATTAACTAAAGTATGATTCAGAGACATGCTAATAAGGTCCTTCTTATTGTTGCCATATCTGTCACTGAATTACATTAATAGTAGACAAGTACCATGTGTGGTGAGCCTTTTTCTGGATTCCAGGAACAGTGTTCCAGGTGTGGTACTTAGTCACATGCAACAATCAAGATTATATTTGGTAGAAGATCCTGATAATTAAATCTACTGATGGAAAGGAAAGGAAAGGACAGGAAAAGTTGTGTTTAAGCACTCATATTCAAATAATGGTCTTTTGTGAGTTTAGATTCAATGAATGTGTCTTAAATTTTAGAGATGCAATGTCCTTTACCATCTTCTTAGAGTGGAAATGTGCCTGAGTGAGAATTCAACTTAGGAGGAAAAAACTGATACGTAAGAAGCATATAAAGACCAATCCTTATGCTAGTGTGCTAGATTTGTAAAGTCCAGCAATAGATTATTCCTGGAATCCAAACACATGCTGCACTGAAGCACAACTCACCACGCTCAGATACAATGAAATGCACGTCTATGATTTAATGCAGTACAACCAATCGCAAAATGGATCACATTAAAATACCATCTGTATGATCTTGAATTGCTCAGCTGAGCTGTTTAGTTTCCTGCTTAGTAGTGCCGGTACCTAGAGGGTAACACAAAGACACACATACACTCTCTTCCCCATCCTCAGATATACACAGACAGACAAACAGACAGACTTGTATACTTGCATAGGTATAACCACACACACATACACAAACACATCCATAGCTAGTGCCAGTATAGTCTACATCCACAATTTCCTTATCTATACCAGCCAAAGGTCACTTTGGACACTTAGCATCTGGGCATCAGATATAAGTATACACAACTACATACTCTCGCACTAAGTAATTAAACACATTCATTTATTCTAGCCACTCACACACTGACCTAATGCACACACACACACACACACACACACACACACACACACACACACACACACACACACACACACACACACACACACACACACACACACACACACAAGCACACTGCAGTCTAGTTCTTATCTGGTTCAGCAGCCTGAGCAGGGCAAATCTGCTTTGCTTCACCCTGCTCAGATTCTTTCACTGGTCTATTGGTGCATATAGCTAAATTGCTGTATATATTTAGGCATTTTTGCATTGCTCTGTATGGCTCTTACATAGTATGAATGTCTATGAATTTCAGTTTTTTGCACGAATTATTGCAGAGCAGTACACCAGGATTTAAAACAAATTCAACCAAACACCACAAATTCAACTGAATTCAAGCAACTCCTCAAGACCCACTTTTCTAACAACTGGCTTTGCTCATGTTCTTCACCTGACTAATCACAAATAATAGCACTCAGTCTGCACTTTCTACACTTGCCTACCTAGTGATCATTTACCAAACAATACTTTAACTACCATTTACCTGACACAGAAATGTCTGCAGCTAAATATGTAATTTGTATCTTGCATTTTAGATGCTATAGGAACATTTTAGCTACAACTCAACATTATATATTTTACTTGAGAACAACTATTGTTTATACTTGTATTGTTTGTGTTGTTAGTCTATATTATGTGGCTTGTATATTTAACTGTACTGTCTTTACTCTGTGGAGCTTTTCTCCCCGGGCCTCGCCCATTCGGGCTATCCCGGTAAATACATTTAAATAAATTTACAAAGGCCTTATTATCATGCATCACACTCACAGACTAATGCATTTACATGCAGCTCTGAAAACCCTTGCTTACTTGGTGGAGCAGAGCTGCTCTATTGAGCAAACAGGCAGGTATGAACTGGGAATCCTTGTGTAGTACATAAGACTACTTGTACAGCTTTGCTGACTGCACAGGGTGTCTATTATGAATTCCTGCTTATATTAATATTGTGATGTCAAGTATTTGAGAATACATGCTCAAAATATGGATGTTTAATTGAA